>NC_051154.1:52945226-53116776 GCF_013339745.2 Dermacentor silvarum | reverse complement strand
GACGGCGTTATAGCCCTTGGACTTTATACGGAACATCTATGAGCCAAAACCAATTTTAGGGCCATAAGGCATCATAGACACCATCTTTAGCTAGCAAATACGGATCTCAAGGGCCATTTCTTTGCTGGCGGAAACCGAAAATATGTCATAGGTTGTCGCCCCTGGCACTTTGGGCGGCCAATGCCATCGTCGTGCCACCAAGCCAAGCGACATGAAAAGTAAAAATGGCCACTCGGGCCGGCGCGGGGTGGCAGTTCGCAATGCATGATGCGGGAACGGTCCCACAGTTGCGACGCAACAGCGGGTTTACCAATGCATTGGGTTCTATGGGAGCTGTGCCGGGACCGACCAAAAATGACGTAACAGTCGGGAAAACGCAGCACCCCGGAACGTAACAGTGGGGTTCTACTGTATTTGGTAGGCATTCATTTACAGTCTCTGCTTCTAAATAAAAAGCATTCTCTTTCACTATTTCCTGCTGTTTTATTTATGGCCACTCCGGATTAGTTTGAATTTATTTAGAGCATCTTGTTTATTGATTGAGTGAAGCATTAGGCTAACTCATGTTTGCCAGAACCAACTCAACAGCTCAACTTATTTTATTTTGCCAAGGATGCTTGGATTCGTAGCATGAGTTTGTTAGCCTGCTACCCTAGCTACTACAAACAGCAGTAAGTAACAAATCAGATGGGACCTTTTAGAGCACTGCTATTGAACTGTTATTTACTGTATGTCTGACATAAAGAAATGTCAGCTAATTGTGCTACAATTTCCCAATTACAGCTGATGTGAAGATAATAGTGATTCCAGTGGCTGTGCTGCTTTCTGCATTCCTGCTGATGCTGGTGGTTGCTTGGGTGAAAAGGAGGCGTGCTTGGCAGTCCACTGCAGTCTCCCTCTCTTCTGAAGAGGCCAATCCAGCCTTAGCGGCACGCATGATTGATAGCCAGTATGAAACTTCTTTCTCTGATAATGTGGTGAGTTTTATTTCGTTTATTTTACTTTGAGGTAATGTTAGGAATCAAAATGTATAGCGGACTTTAACCCCCATATTCTCAAATGGGCCTTGACTTGAATTTCTTCCTTGACTTCACCGAGTTGAGCACTGCGCTGCCCTTCAACTAAGGAACACAGTGTGCTTTAATAACGTTCCTCCATGATTTCTAAGACCTTGAAAAGTACACCTTCCCTCTAGTGCATACGAGTAAACGCTCAGAGCACCTGGTTGCAAAATTTTTATCTAGGAATTGCTGAGAAGTGTCTTTGAAGCACAGTGACCACTTCAGACAAAGGGACAAATTCAGACAAATTTAATTGAACTCAAGCTTCATACCAGATTGTTTCAGTGACACTGTTTTCAACTATAAATTTGAGACAAATAATTTATGCTGGGAAAAATTTATGGCGTTGATGACATCAGAAATTGTCAAATAACCCCCTTAAGTTCTGTTGCTAAATTTGAAATTTTTACATAAATAACTTAAGCACACGTTACAACTGTGGAATTGAAGCCGGGCTGTGCTCAAGGCATGTCCATTTAGTAGGAATTCTGAGACTAGTACCAGATTGAAGATATTCAAGCCCTTAGGGCATTGGTGTTCCACACAAAAGCTGGCAAACTCAAGTTAACTTGTTCAGACTTGGCCCCAACTGTGAATCTGTCTGAGTAAGCACCATTTAACCAGCGTGGGTGCAAGTTGTCTGATTGGGTCTGGGTGGTTCGGCAAGGGCTTGAATCGGAGCTAGCTTGTATGAATTCAAGTTCAAGGACGTCTGAATCACATGTGATACGTACTTGTTGATTAGAATTAGCGAAGAAAAAAAAAATGCACACACAGAAGGAGATACAAACAAAAGCACTTTTTTTTTTTGCTAATTCCTATCAATAGCTGTGCAAGACCAACTAGCCCAAAAATTAGTCCTTAACATGTTATAAGTGTTTTTGAGCCTGCAAGAATGAGTCCACATGATCTTGTGTGGATTACTCAAGTGATGTTCAGTGGAATCAGCAAGCCTTAGTAAGTGAATGTGAGCTAAGAATGTATGACCATTAAAGCATATTTCACACATGACAGGTGAGAGGTTATAGAGTAAATTTTGTGCGCCTTGAAATGCGAGTCTTGAAGGTCTATAGCGTCTATATTGTTTGGCCATTGAATGCATTCCATACCCCTAGGCTGTTCTTCTTTAGTGTAGTTCTCAGGCATATTGTGCTTTCATTTATGTAGTGTTTTTGCTGCTGAGTATTAGAGTATTAGTCTTTAAAACAGAACAATCCATACTACAAAGAAAAAACTTGCCTGTATTGCAGGTGTTTTAGGCTAGAATACATTCCTATGCAGCATGGAATGCACAATGAATTGTTAAGCACAGTGATTGCTACGACATCTAAGCACCCCACTACCTCCTTGATTACGGCTTAAGGGGACATGGTAGGCGCTACATCTGCCATGTTTTTTGCCGCTGACCCTTTTTCTAAGCAACTAATGGGGTTAAAATACATTGCTATTACTGTGTACAGAATTCTTTACTCTTTCTACTGGACCTAAATCTTAGTTTAAGAGTGTCATGGTCTTTTCGGTTCCTTTCTTTTTTAGGTGTATATAATTTTCAGGCAATAATTGGTGATAAATGTGTTGTGGAAGGAAAATTGTTAAGTGAATTTGACTGTGTTGGTACAGTAAACTTCCAAATCTTTTCTCTAACTACTGGGAAGAAATGTTCTTCCTGGCATTTTAGATAGCCAATATAATGGAACAAACATTTAAAAAAATTGCCGTTTTGAGAAAATTGGCTTTAAAATGGAAAAAGAACTTTGTTACACCAATATAATGCACGAAAAGCAGTCTGTCCTAATTGAATAGACAGGAGTGGATCCTCATCCCTGGGATTACATTTTCGCTAGTTTGCCTTGCCTTATGGACTTTATTTTGTTACCTGCCGAGCAGCACTGTCGGCCCTATTGGCTGGTGTAAAATGTCGATAATACTGATTCCCATGGAAGTGGCGCTTCTGAAATAACTGATCATTGTAGTTCAGTGATGGAAGTGCTGCTCCAAACGGGCATTTTTGTTAGTAGCTGCTCCAAACCTGCTCTGAAACGGCGTTGGGAAATTAGATCTCATACTGATTACCAACTGCTGCTGTGGCAAGTGTGATGTGTGACTGATTACTTTTACGTTATGCTCAGCTTTATCGGCTTTGATATCGTTTCTGCTGCAAGAACTGGCACTTTTAATGTATGCCTTGTTTAGGTGTATTTTTTAACTTAACATGCAGACTGTTTTGGTGAAATGTGAAAGCGACTGAAGGGCGAATCCAGATAAAACGAACATGTGGTCCTGGTCACCATTCCCGATTTTGATGAAATTTACTTTAGGCGCAGGTTTTGGGCCCAGAACAATGACTCTGAACTTAGTTTTGTGAAAAAAAAATTTTGTTCGCCTGAAAAAAAAATGCACAAATTTCGGCCGTCGAAAACGCTTTTCCGCCAGTTTTGCGATTTCTGAACTTTGAGCGCGCATAGAGAAACAATGGTACACTTCTTGATCACAATATTTCTTCCCCACAAAGAACAAATAAAATGCTACCTTATGAGTATTTTATTGCACTTGGCTACGGAAGGAACATTGAGAAAAAAAATCACAAACATGGTAAACGGACCAAAGTACCTGTAATTCAGGAATTTATTGCTCTAGACTAATTAAAGTGAGGATAATAAAACTTGGTGCACATGAACTTTTAAATCTTCACATTCTTTCGAAATAATTTTCATTACTTTGTCAAGCATCGTTATATTTAAAAATTGCACTTAAACATAAGTAGTTTGCCAAAAACATCAAAATTTTAAAATAGTTTTCTGAAAAAGGACATGTTTAATTTTTTTGAAAATCACTCTGGTTGAAGTCAAAGACGTTGTCTACCACTGTGCGTAAAAAAAAATGTTACATTATTTGAATACCGAACAAGTTACAATGCGTCAAATGTGACCACACTCTAGCAGCTGCAACACGAATTTTGTGTGTTCTGATTTGTTGAGCTATGCAAGAACTCATTCAACATAATATTCATTGTTCAAATATAACGCTGCCAACAACTGATGCTGTCCTGTGTGGGTTACAACCTTTTTTAACCGCACAATTGCACATGTTGTATGCCAATGAGGCCGAGGAAGAAGGCTGACGGTACTGTTGCCATGGAGGTTGTATTTTATTAATCTGGTCTTGCACCTTTTTAAGAACATGACATTCCATTTCTTTGCCGAAGAAGTTGGTTATCCGAAGCAACTGTTGTTACCACGAACAACTACAGTTCGGAGTTGTGGGTCCGCTTGCACTCCCACATACGCCACGACTGAATACCAGGCCTTGCAGGAACTGCAACCCATTCTCTTGCCTTCAATGGCAGCTTTTGGAGCGTAAATTAATGTAACCTTTGGTAGCTTAGGAGTCAAAACTTGCACCGTATCGGAAGCACAGTTGATGGCAGATGAAGCGGGATTTCGAAGGTTGTGTAGCGTCGCCTGGTGCTTCACAATGCCTCAGATTCCATTGCAGGCATTTTTCCGTGTTCCCCTGTACAGTAGCGCAAAATAACCACTTGGCTGATGCATACTCGTTGTTTTTCAATTCATTAATTTGAAAATTGTTCTTGAAATGAGCAGCAGCATTGTCATTGACATGAGTAATATGAGCATACACTGCGATGTGCTCTTCAAGCCATTCGTGCACCTTAGCCAAGGCATAGCATGCATGGGCCGAGTCATGGCACATGTCATCGCTTACGACAGCATTGAATATTGTATGTGCATTATGTTTCATAATATTAACATTTATGAGATGCTTCGGTGATGCTTTTAACTCCAGGAGTCGTATGGCATATTTTGCCATCTGCTCTGAAAACACTTCTGGCTGCTCCACTGTGGCATTTTTTCTGCTCTGAAATCTGCTCCAAAAAGTAAAATGTAGCTTCCATCATTGGTAATCTTATCAGCTTTCAACTTCTACCTTTCGAGCCAGAAGGTAATCAAGTCTTCCTAGAGAAATGGCACTGAAGGAGTGAATGTCTCAACAACGAATGCGGTCCAGGCAATCAAACGCAGCATTTGGACACTCAGTTGACTGTGAAATGCTTAGCCAAACAAAAATTGAAAATCCCTCTAAATGTGTAAAAATTAGGTGCTCCAGTTTCTTGCACTTTTTTTTTTTTTTTTGAGCACTACCACAAATCTGCATGTTTGCTTAAATAAATGGGGCATGGCCAGTCACTATCTAGGTTTCAATATACTTCCCCAAAATGTCACGTCTGAGATCTCAAACGAGTTAATAATTCCTGTTCATGAAAGAATGTGCATTTCAAATAGCGAGAAGTAAAACAATTCAGGAAAATATTTCTTGTAGTGGCATGTTTAGGGACGTCGGGGCATGTTCTATCATCAGTGTCTCAGGTTCCACTAGTATATAGTCTTTGAATGTGGTACCTTGCCTAATGTTACTTGTAATCACAATAATCCATAAAATTCCCAGACCTAATTATAATCCTGTATGTTCCAATTGTGTATCAGTGATAGTAGTACACTAACATTTTCATTTCATATATACATGCTACATACTAGTATACAACCCATAGCACGACCTGATATCTGAACATTGCAGGCAGGACCTCCAACATAGCAGGTGAGACTTGTGAGATCATCTTTGGTAGCAAAAAGACTAGCTGCCCTCAGAAACAGGGCTTGCAGGCTTTCATTTGAATTTCTAGCTGTTCTTTTGGCATGCATAGGTGTACTATGTTGCAGACATGTTTGTCACTGCCCGATCTGTGTGCTGGGCAAGTCATTTGTAATGTGTAAACCTGTTGAGGGGCCCCTTTAATCACTGCGTGACAAAACTATGTGAAACACCAATGCATTTGTCACTTATTTTGTTGCAAATGCTTTTCTGTGTGGCAGTATTTGCTTCTTTAAGAGCACAGGAATTCAGTGCGAATCCTCAACAGCAACTGTAGATGGGCCAGAGCAGTGTTGCATCACGTTTACCTTTTGTGAATACAACAATATAGTGCCACATGGTAGAGCCACAAAGTAAGTCATTTTTAAGCATAGCTAAGCTTGGAAATTTGCTGCCACTTGTAGTCATTGTAATTACAAGTGTCTCAGAAGTATGATCATTTTTTAAAATTTTATTATGAAAAAAGAAAAACTATACTTTCATGCTGTAGGGGGGACAAGCCAAGCACTGACTGAGGCTTTTCCTGAGGGGTAATGCATTTCTACATTAAAAAATGATGATAATACCTTTGTTAATTTTATGGAAACATGGCCTTTTTATCTGCAATATCTCTGTTCTTATACGAAATGTTTCACAGAAGAGGTGTCTTGTCGGAGTTGCCCATTAAGCAAATGCTGAACACATTTAAGGACATGGTTTTGGAGAATATCTAAGATACTGCTTATGTGTTCTCTGGATAGTAATTCAGTTGCAGGAAACTTGGGGACAATATGCCTCATGCAAATAGGGCAGTAAAAGTTCCTGACGTCACTTTTTATAATGGATCAGATAACACAAATGTGAGTGGGGTTCAGAACATCAGACATCCCCTCTGGATCTACGCCTTGCTCAAGTTTGTTGCCTCTTTGTTCTTTGTACCATAAGCTGTCCAAGGATGCCCCCTTATGCATGCTCTGCTCAAGGGCCCTTATTGGCAGTTTTGCCTTCCCCTCTCAGCCTTTCCTTCCACAGCACATGACAGCAGGTACGAGGTAAAACCTCTTGTGTAGTGCCCAATGCTGTTAGAGCAGTTGTGTAACTACATCACGTACTGGTCACATGCTCTCTTGCTTGTTGGCCCAATAGCATTATTGCAGAGTAGCCTGAAACCTTGCAAGCCATAGTGCTAATTCATGTACTTGAGTAGTGCATAAATCCTAATGATAGAAAATTCTGACCCAAGTTTTTTTTTTTCCTTCTGTGCATTCTGGGCAGAGCTGGAATGGTAAGTTGAGACCTGGCTGCCTAATGTTTAAATGCAAACATGGTGCATTTTTGTTCGATTTGGTTGTGGTCACTTGTTCTTAAATGAATCCATTTAATGGAATAAATATTGACTTATTGTTGTCGCATACTAGCAGTCACCAGGCTTCTTTCTTCTTTTCTCTTTTTTCCACCCCATGAAATTTGACATTTGGCTGTTTCAGTGTGACCAGCTGTCCCACCAAACTTAAAAGCAATAAGCAGTGTGCAATTTGACTCTGTTCTTACATTGAGGCACTGTGATGCCCTGGCTATGGAGAATTGGCGTGCTGTGCATATGTGCAAGTGTGTATGTGTGCTGCTTTACTTCATGGGCTCAATACCTATAACTCCGGCAGTCATAGGTCCAGTAGTTTCCATCTGCATGTACAGAGTGGCCCACTGTTAAAGGGAAACCAGAGCACGTGGCCCCTGCTCTCGTGCACTGCCAAGTGGTGGCTGTGGCAAGTGTTTCATGCAGGCGCATTGAATGCTGTGGGTGGTGTTCGGCTTTGAATAATCTGCTACTGATTGCAGCCACTGCTCAGATCGTTATTTGATGTTCTGATTATCTGGTTATGCTTATTTACCAATAAGGACATTATCACTGAAGATTATGCAGTTTTCTTCAATAGTTGGGTTGTAAACAGAAATATATGGTAAAAAAAAAAAAAGTTTAAGATTTGTGTTGTTGGTGAAATAATTGCCCTTTAATCTTGGATTGTTTTTGTTGCAATACCTGTGTAGGGTAACGGAATATGAAGTATTGAAGGAAATTATGGTTGCTAAAACCATTTTCGTAGGCCATATGCTGAGTTTCTGGGTCATTTGTAAGAACTAAACCTAAGATGTCGAAGCTGTTACTTCATTGGTTGACAGTCTGGGAAAGGTTTCGTAACATGTGGCAGGAAGACATCAGCTGCACCCATTTTATATGAGGAAAATTGAAGTCGCTGAAAAGATAAATATCTGCTGGGCTGGCTTACACTGCATTAGTCATACCATTTCAAAGACAAAGGTGTGGCTCGAATCAATCTCGGAATTTGAGTGCGAGTCATTGTAACAAAATGTAATCCTATTTTAAATAGCAGGGATGAAGACACCACATTGTTTATCAGGGTATTCAATGCTGGTATGTATCACAATTGTTTGCAAGGGTAAGAGTTTTGTTGTCAGAGATGTTTGGATGCAGCCAGGTTTCAGTGGGTTTCAGCTATACGCTTCAACGTCATGGATGAAGAAACTTGCCTATGTCTTGGTATTGCTTTGGATGTCAGTACTCAATAATATTGGTGACATGATGTATGTGGTGATTGTGATTCCTGGCAGTCGTGGTTGCATCTTTTGCTCTCTAGCTGTCATTTCCATGGCACAACAGCTTGAGTAGCATCATCATACATGTTGTCGTATTCATGTGTAGCCTCTATCAACAGGTCATTTGTATATGTGGTCATTTGTATATGTGTAATAACAAATTCCATAAACTTTCTTTCGGCTTGTTTAGTGTAAAACGCTGTGCTTTTAAATTTATTCACAGCTGCAAGGATCTGTCCTTTGTCTTTGAACTTTGCTATGATAGTAGGCCTACATTCATCAGATTAAAACCTCGCACTGAAACATGCCAGCCACAGCAGCCATAGCCATCAGATAGTTACAAGGTATTATGTACACATTGTAGCAAATGTGCCACAGAAGCCCATACGTCTTGCAATGGCGGCATGGCAGCGCCATGTACTTTGCACGTGGCCAACTTCTTGGCGGAAAATAATCAACATTTGCCATTCGAGGTTTGTTGCGCCAAGTAGTCTACTGCGCCAGCTCACATCACATCACTATGACATCGTAGTAAGTGAGAACATTCGCCACATTGCGTCGCAATCTAATGTGAATACACCCATCTATGTTTATAGACTTCGTTCTATAATGGCACACATTACACTGGTGAGCCTTGAGAGTTTTGCATGAATTCAGAGCAATGGGTTCACTCGGATTTTGAACGAAGTAGCATATCCATGTGTCATTAGTACACGGGTGAGACTCATGTGCCAATTGCGCCATTTAATACAAACGCACATTCCTGCGCCAAAGTGCGCCAAACACTGAAAATTGACCGAAATTGCGCCACGTTGCGTCAGCACGGCTTCGGCATGTGTGCTCCGGCAGTGGCCGCGAACAGGGCCGTCTCTGAAAAAGAGTGCAACCGTTCATATTCCGCACACTGCGCAACGGTGTCTCCCACACAGTTTCTCGTAATTTTCACGCTTATAACACTGGCAAGTGGCCAGCGCATGCGCGGCCATTCCCGGAGGCTGTTGTTGCTGCTGTGGGAAGGGCCAATTTGGCTGTATAAAGTGTACTAGAATACGGTTGAGTGGGCCGAGCGGCGCAGCGCTCCATAACAGGTGCAAAACAACGAAAAGTAGGCTGAGGGCGCTGTGATCGAATTAGATATTATGGAGGCGTGCGCTGCAGCGGGTTCAGCGGGTGGACGTCTGTCCCTAGAGTCGGTATAACTCAAAACTATACCAATCTGCTTTTATGCCCATATGGGCGACGCCTGAGCCATTCTGGCCTATCACGAAGGGCTAATGATGGATTCGAAATAAAAAATTGCAAATTCGCCTGAAAGGCGAAGCAATTCCAATAGCAAATTAGTAGACAGCTATACGAAGTAAGGATAACAGTTTTATCGGCCGTGTAAACTTGTAAACATCTGCTTACTAACTAAATTAACAAGCATGGTGTCACGCGTGCACAAGCAACCATCAACAGATCACACTCGATGACCGCAAATACTCGCTGTCAAAACGCTGGCGTGAGGAAGTGCGGCAGCAGCAGCGAGCGAATTTACCTTCGTGCTCAAGAGTTGAGAGGTCCTACCGCTTCAATGCGAATTGAGCGGTGAAAACAGCGCACACGAAGCTATCAACACTTGCACTCTGTCCCCATCGCAGATCGCTTTCAAGATAGAGCCCGCGCGGGCGCGTCATGCATACGCCGCAGCCGCCGGAGTCGAACCCTCCTCCCCTTTTCCCCCGGTCCCTTGCACGTGCACGATTGAGCTGGCATCCTCGGCTCACCCTCGCACGCTTTCACTTGCACTTAACAGCATACAGCGTGCGTTGACGATGTTATCGCCCCTGGACTTTATACGGAACATTACGCCGACGCCGATGGCAACGCCGGAAATGCGCCTGGAGTGTCCCAATTGCTCTCACAATAAAAAGAGATTGGAATAATTTCATGTTTCACCAGCCCAGGATTGATTGTGGCTCTGTGGGTCTGCGGTGACACATGACGACCCAGAAATTATGTTACTGCGTCGATTGGACCGCATAATTTGATAAAATTTTCTGCTGTCATCATGACAGTCGGCGCCGGAATATATAGTTCGATCATAGTGCTACTGATGTTTTTCGCGTTACAGGAAAGCATGTGCGGTGGCACGACACATGCTTTCCTGTAGCGCCAAAAACATCAGTAGCACTACGATTGAATTATTCAAGTGCACTATAGCTACAAAGCGCGCTTCTACTACACACTCATGTAGGTTTATTCTGTGTTTTGTCATGCTTTCGAAGTGCGCTGCCATTTTCCATATTCCATTTATTCCACCGAAATTCAGATTGGCCTGCTCCAAACTGCTTCAAAAATAAATTTTACTTGCTCCAAAATGACTTTGGGCAGTCCCACCCCTGTTAGTACCAAAACACATGTTATTTCGGTGTTAAGATAAAATCAATATTACATTAAAATGATTCACAAAAACCACTCATTAATCTTCACTAACACAGCACACATGCCACCTATAGTTTTTCTCTGGTACTGAAAACATAGCTAAAACATATTTTGTGAAAAGGCAGTTCAAAAATACAATTACTGATCCAATCTTATAAGGTTAACACTATCTGTATAGCCGTTACTTTTTATGGCTATGCATAAGAGAGTGGTCACGACATTACAGTGTTAAATACGGTAATACAATCTCGGCATATCTCAGCATGCATTGCCACGAGCAAACTTCAGAAAGCCTGCACAGTTTCGTATTCATAATTATTCGTGGATGGAAGCAAACAGCCTGTGACATCACATTGTCCTATTTTAATGTAATTGTCTGTACTTTTTCAAATGTTTCCATTGGAGACGTATTGGATGCATAATTTTCAACGACTGTTTTGCCCCACGAGATGAAGTCGCGCTTCAATTGCACGACCATAATTGATGTCGCTGCTCATTGGCTTGGAACTGTATTTCAGCCTTGCCTTCACGACCATGTGAATTGACCTTGATAGTTATACAAGCACTAGTCATATTTGTGTGGCTACGTTAGTTTGCATATTGCGTTGAAACTAGAAACTGTAAAATTAATCGGGGCACAAATACAGCTACAGTGAAGTAACTTTTTGTTTTTGAGATGGCTGTTAAATGAGCACTCTTGTTATGCAGTTTTGTTGCATATCTTTGTCAGTTTGATAACTTTTGATAAATTTTGCAGCTAATTTGGGAAAGCTTTTGCAAATCATGCTGGTGATTTGCTTTTTATGCTCCAGGTCTGTGCTTCAGCGGCACCTGTGTGTGGCTAGTCTGTCCATAGTAGCAGTTTAATAAACCCGACTGTTTTCGAAGAATACTTTTTCATTTTCCGTTTGCCTGCAGTTGTTGATGGGGACTAACCTGGCTTTTGAAGACACCGAGCCAAGTCCTGGAAATGGCAGCGTGCTCATTCGCCTTGAATCATTGCCCAGAAAGCCCTTGACAACAATTTTAAAGGGCACATGGCTACACCCAATGTGATCGTCATCCTCATTGCCATGGTGTTGTAGCATCAAAGTTTCTGGGCTGCAGCTTTTGGACTGCCATTGCCATTCTACAAGCTAAAATGGCTGTTGCTTATTTCGGTGAATCATTGTCTTGTTGCTTTGTTCATTCACCATTTGTTGCTGTTCCTTTTACAACAATGACAGTCGCGTACAAACAAGGTACATGAAAGCAACAACACTGTCAAAAGTTTTTATTTTTTAAGCTTAATGTGAGCGAGCAGTTCTCACATTGGACAAGCAGTTGTCATTATCAATGGTGCCACTTTATCTTGCTGTGGCAAGATGAGGGGGAAAAGTCATCAAGCCAATCCAGGGCTGCAGCGTGATTTTTCTGTATTAACACATCCATCATTAAAGTTAGCTGCTGTTGCTAGAAAATAATTGCAAGAAGCATAAATTTTCCAAGGCACAGCATTTCAGAGTGAAAACAGGCAAGAAAGTTTTGGCGCAAAGCTAACTTGCCAGTGGTGAAGGAGAAAGGCGATGTCCACATTCATGTGGGATAACCTGTAAAAGTAAGGCAAGCCGACGTATGAACTCTTTAGTCACTTTTTGTAGTCTCTTAATATTGTATTTGATTTGAACCAGGGACTGTGCACATACCAGGGTTCTATTTTGCCTTAAGGTACTGGTAGCAATTATATGTTGGGCTGATGCAATATGAACATCAGATTTGTGAGGTGATGCCATGTCTGGCCCTGCTATACTTCCTGGAAGCTGTCTACTTTGGAAGGAAGTAGAAACTTGCCTAACAATGAAATATAAAATGAAAGTTACTTATGATTCACAAGTTATTGAAAGTGACACAATTTAGTCATTTATGTGGGTAATTCGTCGTCTGTATACTGTTTTCAAACCTGTTGTATTTAGATGATGCATCTTTAGAACATAGCATATTATTTCATCTGAGGGAATGAAGTGAAATGCCTATGAGCATGTGTGCCCATCCATAATGTGTGTGCATGCACCTCAGTTTGTACAGCTGTCCGGTTTTCAGAATGCAGAGGATGCACTCAATTGCTATCTCAGCTCATAAGATTGCACATAAGATTGTGCATAGGGTGCAAGTATATTCAGCTTTACGGTGGCTTCTGCATTCTGAAAACTTGTGGGTGGCTGTACATGGAGCAGCCAGTTACTGTCAACACACTTTACATTTAAGTACTTAAACTTACCTATTGGACATTTTAACCATTATTTTCTATAATTTTTGCATCTATTATGAAAAAAGCCAGCTACAGGAGGGCTATGTTTAGAATTTTGGGCGTGCTGAACTTCCTATGTCATGTTGAAATTAAATCTGGGTACTCTATTTCAGTTCATTTTGTAAAAGCTGTCCAAAATTATTCGTATCAACTATCTTTAAGCTAAAATGTGAAAATAAACGGTACAATTGTAGTGTTAGCATACACACAAGATTGCTTGTATAAAGAAATGGCGAGCAGTGCTAAATGACAAGTTGTGTTCAGTACCGTTGTGTACGATTGCAATTCCAGTGCATGAACTGAGACACCTTTCGTTCAGGAAAATTGATCAAAATTTTATTCGCAGCTTTTTAGAGGTGTCTGTGGCAAGTCATGAAATGCAAGCAGTAATTATGGCTCCTCACCCTTTTTATTGCTGATCATGTGATGTGCTTTATTTAGCGGTTCAAAACATAGCTGTAGCTGCATATAGAGGTAGCTGAAGACTTGTGTTCTGTTTTTTGGAAACAGCATGGGCCTTTTATGATGTCCTAATAGTGAAAAAAAGAAATGAGTGCTAAGGCTGCTGTTAAATTTGTCATGACTGGAAAAGATGCAGTATTGCTTTTGAAGTGCTGCAGAAGAGTGAATTGTGGAGTCTCAAACAAGTGTGAGAAATGAGGGCATTAATTCTGCCATGAAGCATCTCTATTCTCTACTACCTGATATTTATTATTTACCAGCTTATGCCAGTCAGCATTTTTGGTCATTTTTGGGCAAATCAAGCCCTGACAAATGCGAGCACTCATTCTAAGAAAGAATAGTGGATTTTGTGCTTTTGTCAGGCCTTGACAACTTGCATTTTTGAGCTTTCATTTTTGTAGATCTGTTGTATACAAGATGGTGTTCGTCTAGTACCTTGTTTTATTCCCACATCCGTGACCCTACCTTTTCAGTTCCAAATGTTACAGAGGTATGTCTAAGCAGAGTTTGATATCTTTGTTGTAGCTGCTGTACTGTAATTTCAAATTATTTCCACAGAAATATACACTCTGCAGAAAATATTGCTGTGTGTTTCTTTATTCAAATGGCATACCAGCAGTATTGCCCTTGATTTTGGAACTGTCAATTAGTCCAAGAGCATATAAGGCCACAAGTGCAGCACTCTGTTCCGCATATTTCTTGTTCTTCTCACTGCAAAGATGCATAAAGGCTGTAAGTAACATGTAAATCAGTCTATACACAGTCAGACGTCACGTGACCTTCTGAAGATCAAGTAGCTGGTTGTAAAATTTAGAAATGTGCACTGTATGCAAAATATGGCTGTGTAGCTCAATTCAAATGGTATATCAGCAGTGTTGCACGTGATATCTGTGGCATTTTTTTCTTTAGAGCTACCTGGTGGTCATTTCCAAACTTAAGATGACTTGTTGAATACAGCCTGTCAGTACTCTCTGCTCCTGAAGATGTAATAAGGATAGTGAGGTGCCAGTGACCACAATAGGTGCTACCAGTGGCTTGGGCATGTTATATTGACATAGCAAACTATAAGCTTTCTATAACTTGTCCATAGAGCCTCAATATAACGTTAACTTGAATGCCACTGCGAAGAAATACAGAAACAATAAATGGAAACTTCTGCCAACGTGGCTGCTTGCCAAATGCAAGTCAAATTGCGCAACCAAGAGTGATCATTAAAACGGAGCACCGTGATCAGTATAAAGTCCAAATGTGATAAGATCCCATTGCGCTGTATGCTTTGGGTGCGAAGGATGGTGGCTTGATGGGCGCTGTCTTCCCGCGTGACCAAGGGAGGGAGCAGTTCGCGCGTCTCCTTTTCAAGCGTGGCCATAGCTGCACGTACACAGCTTGAACGCCATTTTAAGGTAATCTTCTACGTGTGGGCATGGCATGTGCGCTGTCTTCCCACGCGTTTAGTACTGGAGGTTGCATTATCTCGAGTTACGGAGATGCAGATGCAAAAGCGTGGCTGGCTTTGCTCAATTCATACCACCGACTTTCAAATTCAACAAAATGAATTTTTTTCTAATTCAAATTTGTTTTCTCGACTGCCCGATAGTTTAGAAAATTTTGCAACCTTTTCCATATAAAAAAAAATTTTAGAATTGGAGATTTTATCAACTTCATTCCTCAATGCAGGGGCTCATTACTGCTTTGACTTCACTTAATGATATGCGATTCAAACGGAACTGAAGCCATGATCAATGTGCTGTTTGAGAGGAGTGGCTAAGCAACTTTAGTCATGGATATCAGGGGTGGAATTCCTGCTCCATCACCCGCCAATTGAGCCAAAAATAAAACCCTGCGCAGCACTGCGCCATGCAGGAAATTTTACTTCAAAGAAATTAAAGCCAGTTCCACAAAGTGAAATCTGTCGAAACAGCGTAGCTGTGGTTGTCTTCGTTATGGTAGACTGTTTCTTGGTCTTTTGCCGCGAGGTTCCGTATGAAGTCCACGGGCGATAAAATCACCATACGGTATGTGCAAGTGAAAGCGTGCGATGGGGAGCCAGCAATCTTGGCTCGCGCATGCAACGACGGGGAGCGGGAAGGAAGTGCGCAGTCTTTCAGTCGCGGACAACGCTCCAGAGGGAGGTGGAGAGGCCACGCTTTACTGCGGCTGCACACTCCCGCCAGACCGGAAAGCTCCGTAGAGGGGCGCGCCTTCTTTCAGACGTGGCTCTCATCCTCTACTGTCACGTGACTGACTGCACAGACGGCGAAGGGTCGACTAACGTTAAGCTCCGCTGTTAATAAGGGCACTTGGCGTAGTTTGAGTTTGTTACAGGCAAGCTCAATTTAGTCTTGCTACGATGTGGCTGTAGCCAGGTTTTTTTTTTTTTTCTCTTCACACGCGGTGATTGGTGAAGTTAGCGGCGACTATCATTGTGCGCTGGTAGTCGGGAAGTTCAAGGACTGAAAAATGGCCCAAAAGTAAATAATATTCTCCTGCTATTTTGTATAACTGTAACTAAGCGTGCAGTCGTGAAAATGTAAAGCGCACAAGCAAGCGGTAGGCCTTTTCTCTGCGATCGAGTAGTAGGATGATCAGGTGTAGCGGCTGTGCTTGGTAGAGTGTGCGCCTAAAAGTTAAGGCATTCTATGGTTTTAAGAGGAAGCTTTAGCTCCGGGACTCCTATCTAAATACATGAAAAATCATTTTTCTTGGCAACCACTGCATCAAATTTGATGAGATTTGTTGCATTTAAAAGATAAAATTAAAATCTAGAGACTGGTGGAAGTGCATTTTTGATTTAGGCATAGATTTTTTTTAAATAAAGATTGTCAAACATAGCAACTTTTCAGAAAACGAAACTGATATTTACAACTTTGTAACTCGGGAATGAAAAATAACAGAATTCTGTAAATTGCATCTAATTGAACATCTAAAGCTGACAAAAATGATGTATAATACACTGATCTGTAATATACCATTAGTATGTGAGTGTGTTTCTACGAAACCCTGGTAAACAATGTAACAAGTTCACTTAAGATATACATTGATATATAAAATTTGTCCGCTTTGGATGCTGTTACGGATGCAGTTTACAGAACTGTGATATGTTTTTGGTGCAGAGCTTCAAATTTGTAGACTTCGTGCTTCTATTTTTTTTTTTTCGAACTTACTAATTGGCTCAAAATCAAGATTCTGCTTCCAACAGTCACTAGAATTTAACTTTCTTTCACAAATGCAACAAATTTCATTAAAATTGGTCTAGTGCCTAGCACACCAGTTTTCCTTATGTAAAAAAAAAAAAAAATGGTCTAAGGCGATCGAGCCTCTTTTTGTAACACTGATATCAGGTTCAACATTTTAAGATATGATACATTCTCCTCTAATGCAAAATAAAGTCTAATATAAAGTCAGAAGTGCTCCAAGCCACACTGTATCAGTTCCACCCCTGGATATTTATTTTTAAAATTCTGGGATTTTACATGCCTAAACCAGTCTGATCATGAGGCATGCCTTATTAGTGAACTCTTTAATTTTTAACACCTGGGGTTCCTTAATGTGAACCCAACCCCTATCGAATGCGGTGCCCGCAGCCGGGATTGAATCTGGGGCCTTGTGCTCAGCAGCGCAGTCTTGGATATTTTGGAACACTATAAGTACGCCTGCTATCTACAACAGTAACACTGAAACTAGGAGGGTATCAGCCCATCGCCTTGCCAGGTGTGCGACAAAATAATAGCTCTGGACCATGAAGTAAAACTGCACTAGCCACCCAAACGACAGTCTAAAATATGCACCTGAAGTTAAAAAAAAAGAATGCTTTAGTGTAGGGCAACCAAGTGCTCTTACAACCAACTGCCAAATGTGATGTTCTCAAAACAACCTATAAAGGAGACATATACCAGTCAAACTTTGGGAAAGCAGCACTAAAAAACAGACACACAGTACACATGACTGGCACTTATATATACCAGCGCTTTGCTCTTGAAATATTGTGCACTCCGGGAAATATGGAACATCTTCCACTTCTAACATGGCAAGTGTGCAGCAAAGCAACCCATTAAAGGCTAACTGCAACACAATTTCACTTTGAACCTTAAGCAGACAATACATGCACCTGGTGGTTAGCAGATGAGATAGATGCACATCACCTCCAAGATTTTCAGTGTGCCGTGGGTGCCAACTGATGTTGGAGGTCATGCTGAGTAGTTAAGCTGGGTTCCGTGTAATTTCTGACGAGGAATGATGGCAGTGTTTTTCAGTTTGTCTCCAAAAACGTCTATTTTTGCAAGCTTTTTGTGACGCATACAATCGTAATTTGCAAGGTGGTTGCTAGGCTCTTTATATGCAGTTCAATATTGTATTGCTGTTGGCCTTTAATGTAGTGATTATCAATGCCAGCAGCTGCATCAGAAACATTGTGAAAGAAAAAGGAAACTGCGGCACTGAGAGTAGGTGAGCCACATGGTAGGTCATTTTGACACAGTTCCAAATATCATGGCTAGCGCTTATGTGTGTACACTAGAAAAACTTGCTTTAGCATTGGCTGGTGATGGTGTTGCTACACTGAAGTCCCTTCTAGCAGGATCGGCAAGACTACTGTGATTTTGCAATTGACTGCATCGCAGTGTGACGCAGCGATAGCCTGCTTCTGTGTGTCGTCATAGTTTCAAACAGAATGCGAGCTGCTTTATCAGGGCAGTAATTATAAGATTATGTTCACATTCATGCAAATACAGTAAGTGCACCCATTTGGTAAAGGAACAGACCTGGGAAGAGAAATATATTGCAATACCAAGGGGAATGAAAAGTTGCACATTACGATTATTAGCAAACTGGCAGTTGAAATTTCACTGGTGATAGCCAATTAACAGTTCACTCGTAGGTCCTCAGTTTATCAGAGTTTGATTATGTAGTAAAAATTTTCCCACTACCATCAGTGGGAATTGAACACTTGTTTTTGCTATTAAAAGCACTGTCCACTGAGCTATTGTGCAACTCTCGCACTTGCACACAATGCAGATGCTGTGGTGTCTTTCCTGAAAAAATTAAGTTAAATTATGGGGTTTTACGTGCCATAACCACGATCTGATTATGAGGCACGCCGTAGTGGGGGACTCCAGCAATTTGGACCACCTAGGGTTCTTTAACGTGCACTTAAATCCAAGTACACGGGGGTTTTCGCATTTCGCCCCCATCGAAATGTGGCTGCCATGGCCGGGATTTGATCTCGCGACCTCGTGCTCAGCAGCCCAACACCATAGCCACTGAGTAACCACGGCGGGTTGTCTTTTTCTGAGTGTAGTACAGTGGGCCAGAGTGATTAAGTTGTGATACATGGCAGTGTTGTGCAAGAATAGGAAGACAAAGTGCTCGGTCCTTCTCCTGTTTGCAGCACAAAAGAAATTGGCGGAATATACCACTTCCTGGGAGGTCATTCAAAATGCCCCCCTTTTCTCAAGCCGTTGCCATGTATGCATGACTGCACGCGTGGGAAGACAAAATGCTGCAACAGATTCTAAACGAGCCAATGACATCACGAAGGCAAGCACAGATGCCAACTATATCTCGGATGAAAGCATGCTACCTGTTGTAGCAAATAGCCCACAGCATTACAAGAACCGGCCCGATTACATAAAACATTTTGAATCGCTCATTTAAAATGTCAAATGCATAAAAATATTTTTAAAATAGTATACAGTCAAAATCATACCTAAAGCGCTCTCAAACAGACTATTGCCAGTACATATCATTCAAACACACATGTGAAGAATACTGCACCTTTCACTGCTCAGCAGGAAAATAATGTTTAAAAAAATGTTCCAACTTGAATTGCCATGCCATGACTGCGTCCTATACTGCTCTGTTACCATGCTAATAATCAACAGGAATTAAACAATGTTTTTTCATTGTTCTGCAAATGGAGTAACACTTGGCAAATGAAAATTAATTTCACTAAAACAGTCGCAATGACCTTTGGTAACAAAAAGAAGCCTCTACATTTCTCTTACAATGCTAATGGTACTTACTTGTCTCATAACTTAAAATGGCATGCTCACATTAATCACATCTCTGGAAAAGCACTTCGGAAACTCGGTTACCTCAAATGAACTTTTAAAAAATGCAACAAAGGAATGTAAACTAACTACTTACAAATCGCTAGTTCGCCCGATGCTAGAATACGCGTCAACTGTTTGGTCCCCTCACTGTGCTTGTGACATTGACCTTTTGGATTCAGTTCAGAAAAAAGCAGTCAGATTCATCTATGGTCGTTATGATCAAAACTTTTCACCTTCATCACATGCTCGCATCTTATCATTGCAGACTTTGAAACATAGGCGCACACGTGAAAGAATCATCTTGCTTCACAAGATCATTCACACGTCATCCGGCATTCAGGCTCCCTTCTCTTTTAAATCTCCTAGTGCACGCGCAACCCATCATAGCCATGCACTAAACATTGTTCCTTTCAGGACACATATGGACTGTTTTAAATTTTCTTTTTTTCCGCTCACAATTGAAATATGGAACAACTTGGATGGTTCGCTACGTGTATTGCCTTTTGCAGAGTTCATTGAGCAATTACCTAACCATATCGCCTGTTAGTCTGTTTGTATAATCTTAGTGTTTGTTCGTTTGTACTAAAATCTTGTACCCACTCCTGCTATGTCTCGAAATAGAGACAGCAGTATTTGTAAATAAAATAAAAAAATGACATTTTCTATCCTGTAATTAGACTTTCAGCATTATTTTATACACACAGAATGTCGCTCATGGGTGCCTCTCTGCAGCAGTTCATTGGATGTGCCATTACAATTGTAATCTGCAAGCACCCTTAGCATTCAGCAGCAATTATAAAACAAAGCTTAGTAGCACAGCCAGCACTGGGGGAAAAATATCTAGTTTTTCAGTGTCACTTAAACTGTTTTTAATTTTATTCTACAGTAACCTAAATCTTGATCCTAGATTATTATTACCGAGTTATAACCACCCTTCTAGACGAGTAAGTCAATGGCCCTTGATGATTATAGTTATAACTTATTTGCATCAAAACAACACTAAAGCTTTTGAGGTGAAACTGGAGGCAACTTGCAAGATACATTTTATCGATAGATATTTCCTATATATATATTTCCTAGTTGATACGGTATATACCGTCATATGCAATAAGATTTCTAACCGTTGATAAATCTATGCACGGGTAAAATGTAGGGGTGTGTGAATATTCTAAACTTTCAAATAAGCAATCAAATACTGCCCCTATTCAATTAATACTTCAAATCGCCAACTGAGGGTAATCGAGCATAAAATTGGAGCAAAAATGCCATCACAGTCATGGTGTCTCCATATGGAGACTCGACTTTTATCATGGCTTTTTCATCAAAAAGCGAAGGAGTCACGCTGCACACTAGCGCGACTAATATTCGAGACATAAACATAATGAGCACCATCTAATATGCAATGGCAAAACACTACTGAAGAAAAAGATGTTTTAAAATACACGCCTCCACGCTTCACGAGAGCTCTGGTGAGTTGCTGTTCAAATTTCTTTTACCGTAGCCTCAATCATTCAGAAAAGTTAAAAAAAAACTGTTTTACGTAAAAAAAAGAGCTACGTTTTATGAAGAACAGTTACTCAATACTCAGGGTTCAGTTACTGAATAGTTTTGACCACATTTTTGATCCGCGTCTCCATACGGAGACACCGTGACTTACTCAACCTTTATTTGCCACGCAGGCGACCCACACGCACCGCACAAAAATTTAAAACTACCGACACCTTTATGGATTTGTTGCGCCATTTAGTTTACTGTCGAAGAATGAAATTTTTGTTTTTGAGTATTATTTTTGAGTGGCGTCAATTTTAAACGCGGAACAAAGAATGCCGTACGCACCGATTATGAAGATGGTAGACGCTCTTGTTGCCGGACCATCAAGCGAATGACATCGCTGTGGCATTTATGTCGCGTCGTCGAGTAGTTGTCTGGATATCAGTAACTCCTAATTTGATGCCACATCAATAGAATTTCCTTTGAGCAAAGCAGACCCAGAACCTGCCTGGGCTGTTGTTTTATTTTAGGATTTTTATTTTGTATGCACTGCAATTTAGCATTGTTTCTGCTAATACCCTTCCTCAACAGCTCATTTTAAGTCACCGTATGTGCTCAAACGTGTTGCGATCATTTTTTTGTGAGGTACGATGTGAAGGACCAGTGGTCGTTTCTACAGCGGTGCAAGTACGAGAAGTGTGTGGGAAAACCAGGCTCCGCTGCCGGAAATGCGATGTTTCCCTTTGCATCGCAGCTCAGAAGGACTGTTTCTTCCACTATTACAACCTGTGAACCCGTCGATGCACCAGTCGCACAACCTTGAATAAATAATTTCCCTCTTTTCCGTAAACTGGCAAAGCGTAAGAGTGGGAAAAAAAAAAGGGGGGGGGGTTAGTATTGAGTCACAATGTCTCCATTTGAGGACGTGAGCAAATTTGCATAATAATTGCCTTAGAGAGGTGAATTTTTTTTTCTTCGCACTCTGGGCACCTAAAAAATCAATACCTGCAAGTTTAAAAGTTTTCCCTGCAGAATATCATAATTCGTGACGGAAAGGGATAATATAGACATAAAATGAGAACCTATGTAGTTAAGTAGGCTGCGTCACTCAGGCAGCCAAACTGTTCTGGGTAAACTGCTATAATTTGCACTCAACAATGAGTCCAAAGTATGCGAATATAAACCGCTTATTTGCTTATAATGCTAAATTTGTGCTTTATAACTCTTTATAACCTTAAATGTAATGACTTCAACTTGTTACCGCTGTGAATACACTAGAACATAAATGTTTTGCAGTAATGGTGATGACAGTTCATTATTCTAGAACTATCGAAAGGTATTCAATATTTGATTCGATTCGGTCTTGAAAACACCCTTAGTAAAATGCTTCGTGCAAGCCATCCCTGGTATGAGATAAGGTCTCGTCCCGCAAACAAACTGCACACATATTCCTCATATAAAATTAAAAGCTAGCAGGTGTTTGGTACAGTCAACAGCTCCAAATAGGAAAATTAACTTTACTCACAGGTATGTGCTGGAATACTTTTTCCGATCTACCAGCACAACAGAACGAAAACTTTTCTCCATGGATTCCTGAAAACAAATAAAAGACCACTAAGCATACAGCTGGTTTTCAATAGCTTCAACTTACAGTTTTGTAGAATGGATGTGGATAATTATTTTTCCTTGTCCAGTTGATGAGCACAGTCTTTGGCAGGTTTGCCATTTCAAACATGTTTCTGTTGTACATTAAAAAAGCAAAAATAAAGAACCATTCTAACACATTTCATTTAGAGCATACCTAACAAACTTGGCCTCCATTTGCCACACTTCATCATCTCCAATTTTGCACTTCTTCAGCACTGGCTCAGCATAGCTGTTATTACTGAGCTCCCTCAAAGCCATTGCTCTAGCCTGGAGCTTCAGCTGCCGAGAAGCATGCTTGTCTTGCATGTTCCAGAGCACACTGTAAGATAATCACCATCAAGACTGCAGCTGTGCATAGCATCAACTTAAGTATGCCAAAATCTTTCATAAAGTACCATATTTCCTCCATTTGTTGACTGGCCAAAAGTGCCTTGCCTCTGTCACTTTCCTGAAGTGAGCCAAGCATCTGCTGAACACAGTACTTTGTGTTTGTTGCCCTGTTGTCATATTCTATCGCCTATAACAAACACAAAATGAAGAAGTGAGCATATGTTCATCTCATGTTCAGCATGGTAAATGACTACAGTAGCAATCTTACATATGCAAGGTACTCTTCTATAACATCATCTATTGGTTTCTTGCCTTCCTTTCGAAATATGGAGCAGTTGCTTTCTGCCTGCCGAGCCAGCATCACAGAAGCAGCGCCAGTGGCCTGCCGAAAACGCTCAATGTCTTCATAGCAGGCTATTTCTCCAGATCCCCCACTGCAACGAATGCAATTTACATAGTACATAAAAACAAAAGCATTTTCTCTCACTGTACAGCTAACTTCCAAATATGAGAAGCCTCTTTTTCAGAATGGTTCAAGCTGTGGAAGGAAATATTTTAAGCATGATTTGAAAGGAAAATGCTATAATTATTAGCTCAATACAACCTCGATGTTCACAAGCATGTTTGGCTTTTGTTTCCTTAAAGACAATATTTATAAAAGACCAAAAATGCATTGATGTCTACTTAAAGAGGGCATTATTACATCACACAGGAAATTATACTGATGACATATGCATGAAGGGAGAGGAGAAATTACTTTGCAATGATGGGAATGTTGACATGCTCAGCCAGAGCTTTAATAACAGCATTCCTGTTGGCGTGTTGTGGTCGTTCGTCTTTTGTTCGTCCATGGACACCAATTGCTTTCACACCCGTTGATTCAATCAGTTTCCCAAGAGCCAATGTGTCTTCAAGCTGTGCAGGTGTACCAGAGAAAAGGCCCAAAGGCTAGATTACTCATTACAAAAACCCTACACTTGTAAGTGATGTAGCAGCCATGATTATTTTTTTTTATGAAATCTTGGTGAACAAGCAGTTTTTCAACCAATCAAAATTCTGGCACTCAGTTTTATCACAAGAGCCTGGCAATCTTGCAACAGCTAACTAATACATGTTTCAACACTATACCTTTTCAAGAACTCTGATCTTGCATGTTACAGGTAGTTCAGTGTTTTGTACAAGGGCTGTCAAGATGGCTTTCACCTTGTCAGTTTGTGTTAGCAGAGCAGCACCCATTCCACCCTGAAAAAATTTAGGAAACACATCAGTGCAACAGCCAACCACATCGATGTCAATGCTTCTCACAATGACAGGACCTTTATGGAGAATTCCTTTGGACAGCCCATGTTCACATCTATGCCAGCCACATCTTTCTCACTGAAAAATATTCATACATTATGCATCAGTAATACAACTCAACAAGTACACCAAGTTATGGAATAAGTTCAATGACCAAATGTGCCGTACAAGCTATAAGTGGCTGAGTTGATATATTATCAAAAAAACTGAACAGCGCCAAACCATCCAAACCAATGTGGCTACTCCTGAATTTAAAGCTTAAGGGGACAAGTTAACCCATCGTGGTGGCATTTGCTGTCACCGCAATGCTGTGGGTTTGGTTCTTGGCCATGGCGACCGCAATCCAACGGGGGTGGAATGCAAGAACACTAGGGCTCTGGTTGCACGCTTGATCACATAGCTGGTCAAAATTAACCTAGAGCCTCCCACTACAGTACCTGTTATAGCCTTAATGCTGCCTTGAAACATTAAACCAAGATGCACGCACACATGCACGTGCGCACACACACACACACACACACACACACACAATCACTCTATCTACAGGTTTCCACATCTATGTAGAACGGTGTTCACAAATATTGAAGACTCAAGTCTGCAAGTATGCACTTTTGCTCAAGCAAGTTTCATGATTTTGCTAGTGGAAAACCAAATTAGACAGTCGCAAATGGCATCTTTTGAGAAAATTAATTTGTTCAAAAATGGCACCTAAAGCTTTGTTTTGCACTTTGTTAATGGCACGTGCATCTAGCCACAAACGATGGCTGCTGTGGACAGCTGACGTATTTCAAACTTGTGCTACCTAGCCTTATGTTTATTACCTCAGCAGGATGGCTAGCTGGGCATTAATCATGGTAGTGCGAGCTAAACAGATGACAGAAAAGTAGAAGTCCTCCACTCCTTCTCTTATTGTTTGTCTGCTGTCCGTCTGGCTGGCCACAAAAAAAAAAAAAAAAAAAGTATTTACATTCCTGCAAGGCCAATATGGCATTACAGAAGGGAGTGGGCTTGTTATAAATAGAACTGCATCAACACATATGGCAGACAGGTACCAGAGGAATGAATAAAGTCAAAGCATTTAGCATACACAAAAAAGCAAAAACCAAGTGCACCACAAAGCAAATATAAGAGGAAACACAAATCCTACAAAGAAATTTTCAATTGCAGCTTAAACAAAGATAAATCAGTAAATTAAACAATAGAAGAGGGAAGCGTGTTCCATTTTTCACTGGTCAGTGGAATGAAGGAATGAAAGAACTGATTTCTTCTGCAAAAAGGGACGTGAACCTAAAGCAATGATGAGTACCGAATGTTATGCAGGATAATTCTGAGAAAATGTTCCGTCTTAGATATTCATTGTAGTCATAAACACTTAAAAAAAAAAAAAAACGCATCTTTTCACTGAACTGAAAGCAAACGGATACGTAAGGTTACCTTTATCAATGACACACTGGCTGTACGATGGTGGTCACTTAAAATGAAATGAACACTGTGGTTCTGAATTGACTAGTGATAGTGATAGCCTGAATCTCAAACACTTGAATACTCAAGTGTAGATTAGAGCATCCACCGAGGCGCATTAAGAAAGTAAGTTCCGAACAATTGTTAAACTGGCCAAGAATACAAGAAAAATTTTGTTTATTACTGCAAATAAAGTGGCATATAGCCATATATGCATTACCCTATTTAGACATATGCTGTAATATGGCATGAATTTTTGTATGCCAGTATCGCACAAGTCTACCACCAATGACTTTAACCAGAATAGTCGCGCTACTACCTCAGCAATTTCATGGGCCTTCTATGAATTCCCTGCACCATCATTTGACCATATCATTACTCATCTCATGACATCTGGAGAGGGCATTCTGTAAGGATCCACCTAGTGGACATGTCCATTTCGTCAGCAGCTGAAGTTCTGAGTGGCTGGGCTGGGGTACACATCAGAAGGACAGGCACTCCCAGCCAATCAGCACTTCAGCAGCAGATGAAATAGACATGTCCACAAGGTGCACACTTGCAAAATATAGTGGCATCTCGTTGGTACGATCTTCACGGGAACTGGAAAATGAAATGTATCTTCTGAAAATCGTATCATCCGAACATAATCGTATATAAATAAAAAGAAATGGTATATAAGAAAAAAATGTATTATCACGAAAAACGTATTATGCAGAATCGTATCAACGAGATTCCACTGTACCCCCCCCCCTTGGTTCATATGCTGCACACAACTACCAATGGATCTCAGCTGGCATAACCTCCTTCGTGTGCAAAAACTTCATTACAGCATGAACCTTGCAGTTTGCACGACACTATGCGAACACCCATATTGCTTTAGCACCGTTCAGCGGAAGCTGCCTTCACAGCACTACGCATAAACTAGATTACTGCCTTGTACCACCACTCTCTTCACATAAGCATAACCACATCCCACTCAGACAAGTCACGCCAATTTTGGCACTCTTGAGAACTTACCTCCCAGATGCACATATTAGCACTCTCTGTTTAGTCTGAAGTGCAAGTGAGCAATACAGTGTTGGCTACATAACAGCTTCTGTGCATACTGTCATGATAATAATACGCTTTTCATAGTTCTTTTTTTCATAGTTTTTAATGCTAGTTAAATCTTTTCATGCACCTTTTACCAGATGTACTAGACCACCTATACATAGGTTGCATGTCATGTCAGGTCCTGCCTTCTGGCCATGCGTCCACCATTGCCGAGCACATGTCGCCATGTGGCTGCGCCATGGCAGCTTGTTTACAACCGTAAAACTGATCATACGCATTGTTTACGCTTGCTTGTGGTACTATGTTCATAGAATGATAAAGGAGATGTCCTCAGAACTGTATCTGACATATTTTTGGGAAGCTGTGGGATCGATGCAGACTTTGTAGAAAGTAAAACTTTATCTGTCATGGCACTGACTGATATCAAGGATGCAGTAGGTAACATGGTCTTGTCAAGAGCTGCAATGCACGGTGCAATGTTCCTTGGTGTCATCTGCCGCTTATGCATTTTTCTTGCGCATAGATCACTTAACACTCAATTAGTTTACCAGAGGATGGGTACGAGGAGCACAGTGTAGTACAATAATGCTTAGCACTGTGAAAATAGGCACCCACTGCAGGAGCAGCAGTGTTCTTCGTCGCATGCAAATGACTTCTATATCGCATCCATGGCCTAAGAACTTGTTTTTTGTGGCTACTTGTAGCTTTTTTGGCCAAAAATCTTGGTGGGACATTCCAAGAGGCAAGCTGCCTTCGTTGCGTACAGCTATCCAGGGTCTGTACTCACAGAAATATTGTTATGCCAAAACACTTTGAGCAACTAATGGCAAACAGCTCTTACGGATGAAAAACTTTGTGAATTCAAAATTAAATTATGGGGTTTTACGTGCCAAAACCAGTTCTGATTATGAGGCACGCCGTAGTGGGGGACTCCGGAAATTTGGACCACCTGGGGTTCTTTAACGTGCACCTAAATCTAAGTACACGGGTGTTTTCGCATTTCGCCCCCATCGAACTTTGTGAATTCAGCCACAGGTTTTTCAACTTTACAAAGAAATCTGCTTTGACGTGGCACGATGTGTGCATATCAACTTCGCGGCATGGTACACTGAACATAAACAGTGAAAGAGTTGGAAACGACTTCATGAAGCGACCACCACAGTCACAAACATCACTCAGTATTTAGCCGTTTTCTATAAATCAGTGGTAGCCAAGTGCTACACATTTGTGTGTTCACACTGGTCTGTCATTACTATCTGCAAATAAGTAAAATCCTGTGCTTGGCCTTATTTCATGCAACTTTCATCTGCTTTTTGATCAGCAATCGCATACTGCGCAAACTGCCTATTCAGTGTTGTCAATTCTGTAAACAGCTGGGTAGTCTGACATCAATGCCCTTGGTAATGGTTGCACTGTATCCCAGAGTTCCATGCTGTGACATCTGTGCAGCCTATTTACTTATCTTTCCTTTATTTTCTTGTAGTAGAACAGTAGAGTTTTTACCAGGCAATGTTAAGAAGTTTTCAGCTAAGCTCTAGCACTGCATTGCTGAAACAGCACCAAAATTTCAGTGCATAAACACTGCTTCCATGCGAACTATAGTCTCCTTTGGTTCTTAAATTTAACTCTGTGCTATGATGGTATGCAATACTTACACAAGCTTTGCAACTTGAACAGCACGCTCAGGATTGCAGGTTCCCTGGAAGAATGCAAACAAAATCGACATCAGAAACATGCTAGTAGCTTCACCTCTAGCATGATCATATTAACTGTCACAAGGAGAATATGTGCAAATACACAACAGTTCCTGGTCTGTCCTTTTTCCTGTCTCTGCGTGTACATAACAAGAACGTACAAAGTACTCACAATTTGGAGAATGTTTCGGCCTTTTTCTTTCTCACATGTTCTTAAGACAATTTGGTGATCGTCGTCCACAAAATCTATGGTTCCGAGTACCTCTAGAAAATGAAAGCATAGCAAGTTTTTAGTGCGACTGGCTTGATAACGGAAAGTACACACGCAACACGTAGCATTCGTCAAAAGCTATACGACTGGGCTTGCCAAAGCATAGGCAAGTTCACCTGTAGTCCACATCAAGACTATCACAACATGAGATTTCTGGGCAAAGTGCTCATATTATGCAACATTGCACTAGCTGGAGCCTACAAAAGGAAAACAACATAGGACTTACAAACGCGGTATTAAATAACCATCTTACGAGTTATTTTGCTTAAGCAGGTGTCATGTATAAAAGGCGTTATGTTCTACACTAATACAATAAAGAGGGGGCTGCACTAAATACACTGCTTGTGTATAAACGTTGAATGTAACAGCTGCACTGAAGTATACTTACTATTCTCGATGCGCTGACACTTTAACAACCGGTAGTCAATGAGCTCCTAAATGATAAAACAGAGCATCCGTGAACGTATAGTAAATCATTCGTCAGTGTGCGTCATGTATCGTAAATGAAACACAAGCGACAGCGAGGGTACGTAAGCAACATGGTAGCAACAGTACCTCCGTGTAAACAAGGTCGGCTCCGTACTGAAGAGCAAGAAGGCGCATAGGCAAAGTGCCTATCCTAACCATAGGAGCAAGTATAGTCTTGTTCCTATAATCAATGCTTGATGTCATGTTTGTTTCGCGTCTTTGTCACAAGTAATTGCGTATTTAGAATGGCCACGTTCACAGTAAATCATAATAGTTTACGTTTCCTGCGTAATACGTCAACAAATCCGCGATGTTCACACAGCACCACCGATACCACAGCGCAGCCACAACCAACCACGCCACAGAACACCCATACCACACCACCTGAACCAAATGTAGTTCACTAGAATGGGGGAGTGGGTCCAGCGGACGCCTTAGCAAGCGCCGAGGGTGAAGCAAAAAACGTGGAAAATGTGGCGGCGCAGCCGTCGCCTTATTTTGAATCTCCGGCCAATAAACGTTGGCTCTGGCTGTTTCGGCAGCGCTCATTGGCTGTGGCGAGCTCGCGCCCTGAGTAGCTGTCTGCTCGACGCACCGTCGTTGTTGCGTCATTTGCGTTCTTTCTGCCGCTCTTTTTTCATTTTATTTATAATTTCAGTGTTACCGCCACCGAGTATTGCCTGTCAAAGCTCCATGCAGCTGCGGCAGGGTCTCCGACGCGACAAGCGTCCGGCCGGCGAGCGAGGCCGCTCAATTGGGAAAAAGCGACGGTGGCGCCACCTGGATTTTCAATAAAATATTCCTCAGCGCAGAGCCCTCGTTGGACCCACTCCCCCAATCTAGTACACTCTACCAAAAGGATCGACGTGACTTGTCTTGAACAAGCCTGAAGCCAAGCCTAGACAAGTCTAAAGCTAGTCAATTATTACGGGACCAAAATGTTGTTGCCAGCAGGTGAGAGATTTGTGTATTTTAACGTATTTTGCGACCTTACGATCGCTAAATTTCCTAAAAAAGAATCTCCTACGTATTTACTACCTATTTTTGTTGTTCCTGGCTACTACCTGCCAAATTAGTTCCCAATAGAGCCGCACGCAGCGCTATCCCGTTATCTTTGTGGACAAAGCCGACATAAACAACTACCGTCCCATAACAGTGACGTCAGTGGTTTACAGGGTGGTGATGCAGATTATAAAGGACAGACTGCAGGCATGGGTGGAGAGCGAGGAGGTGCTGGGGGAACTACAAAATGGGTTCCGAAAACAAAGAAGGTTAGAAGATAATCTGTTCTCATTGACACAGTGTATTGAAATAGCAGAAAAGGAACACAGGCCCCTATGGCTTGCCTTTCTGGATATCAAGGGAGCCTATGACAGTGTAATCCAAAAGGATTTGTGGGACATACTGGGCACTCTAGAGGTGGAAGATGGAGTAAGAAATCTTTTAAAAGATATCTATAAAAGTAACAAGGTGCTTATAAAATGGGAAAACAAGGTATCTGGGCCTATAGAGATACAGCAGGGGCTTCGGCAGGGGTGTTTTTAATAAAAATGATGGTGCAAAACACAAATGCCAACACCACCTGAAAGCGATGCAAATGCTATGAACACGCGTTGTGAACAAAAGATTTTTATGGCCCGAAATGACAGGGAAAATGCGGCGATACGCATGCCTCTCCACTGCCGTTGCATATGGCCGCTCATTACCATAATTCGCGCGGCTCGTCGCACCACAAATTATGGCGGAAAATATCTGCAATGGCGGCCCAGCGCAACGTCACGCAACGTCAAATTGACGTTTAAGAAACAGCCCTTCCTGTGACGCTCCTCACGGGATATTCCTTCAGCCAATGAACAAGCTGACATGCCGGCTATCTTGGAACGCCACCACATATTCGTGAAATTGCAGATACATTGTACGAGCTTCTGCACGCTACCGTCCACTTTCTTTTTAAAGCGCTAAAGTCGCAATATAGGTGCTAAGGACCACACAAAAGTATTAGTCGATAAAATTTGCAGCTCCACGTCACGCTTCGTCATTCTGACGAAAACGCAAAATTGCATTTTGCAAAACTTCCGTTTCCCGGCACAAATTTCAAAACACGTGACCTCTGTACAGCCAATGAGACAGCCAAGATGACGGATAATGGCGGCCGTGCAGCCGCCATGCGTGTCCAGAATAGAGAGCCTGATGTATGACATTGTACTTATGGCTGACAGCAAGGAAGACTTGCAGAGATTAATGGACATCTGTGGTAAAGAGGGAGATAGCTTAGGTTTGAAGTTTAGTAAAGAAAAATCGGCAGTCATGACTTTTAATGATAATCAGGGCAGCGAGCATAGGATACAGGAGGTTACGCTGGAGGTGGTGGATAAGTACAAATATCTTGGAGTGTGGATAAACAATGGGGCTGAGTACCTAACGGAACATGAAAAATATGTCACGGCTAAAAGTAGCAGAAATGGAGCTGTGATGAAAAATAGGGCACTGTGGAATTACAATAAGTACGAAGTGGTGAGAGGGATTTGGAAAGGGGTGATGGTCCCTAGTTTGACTTTCGGCAATGCGGTCCTGTGCATGAGATCAGAGGTTCGAGCAAGGTTGGAAGCTAAGCAGCGAGGGGTAGGTAGACTGGCTCTGGGAGCACACGGAAATACACCAAATCAGGGGGTACAGGGTGACATGGGATGGACGTCATTCGAGGGCAGGGAAGCCAGCAGCAAGATAGAATTTGAGGAGCGATTGAGAGAAATGGCAGAAAAGCGGTGGGCAAGGAGAGTTTTCAGTTATTTGTACATGAGGAATGTTGATACAAAATGGAGGAAGCTGACCAGAAAACTGTCAATCAAATACTTGGACTGCAGGAGGGGTGCAAACCAGGAAACAGCGGTTAAGAAAAAGGTTAAGGAAACAGAGAGGGGTCTGTGGAAAACGGGGATGCAGACGAAATCAGCACTGGGAACATACCGAACTTTCAAGCAAGAAATTGCCAAAGAAAATATCTACGATAATTCTAGGGGAAGCTCTTTGTTGTTTGAAGCCAGGACGGGAGTATTGCGGACTAAGATGTACCGAGTCAAGTACCAAGGTATAGACACGTTGTGCTGTGCGTGTGGAGAAGAAGAGGAAACGGCTGAACACCTCATACTTTTCTGTAAAGGGCTTAACCCTACAGTGCAAGGCAACGGGGCTGATTTTATTGCGATAGCAATTATATGGACACTCAAAAGCAGATTTCTGCCGTCGCCGTCGCCGTGAGGTTCCGTATGACGTCATTTGGAGATGAAATCGTCGCCGCGCGCCGCCGAACGCTGTATGTGCGAGTGAAAGGGCGCGAGGGACGCGCGCTTTCACGGGGAGTGAACGCACGGCGGAGAACAAACGCGCGTTCTGCGCCGTGCTCGCTTAAGGGCTGCAGAAGTAGGCGTCTCTTTTCTCCTTTACAATGACCATATATGTAGAGCAAACGCGCCTTCTTCAGACGCGCGAGAGTCCGTGGGGGAGGGGGAGGGAAGGGAGCCGACGTTTAGCTGCGGCACCAATAGTGCCTATTTATATCAGAGGCTCCAGCAACAGTCACCAACGCCGCACGCATTTTGAGCTAACGCGGGCCAAACGCCGATGGCGTCGACAACAGTTCTGCGTGTTGTTGCAGCATAGAGGAGGCACTGGTTGTTGCTACCAAAGCCGCTCACCTTACTTCGTATGACATTGCTGTGTTGCTATCGCATTCATTGCTTCGCCCTTAGGGCGAAACTGTGACATTTTTTTTCAAAGCATTGGGGTTTAGGGACAGTGAAGGTAAAATAGACTTTAAGCGGGTAGAAATAACCAAACAGAGGTTATCTGATTGGTGGATAAAATCAAGGCAGGGGTGAAATTTCACCCACCACAAAGTAGAAATTATGTTAATAGTCATGGCTAGGTGGCGTATGCCACCGCCCGATTTAAAGGGTTCAGCCTCATCCATCCATCCATCCATGTGGTTTCCGTAGCAGACGACAAGGAGCGCCTCATCGTTTTCTTTCTATTGCGATAATTTTTGCCGTCAGCGTCCGCGTCGCCGTGATGTTCCGTATAAAGTCCAAGGGCTATAACACCATCGCCGCGCGTGTATGTGCGAGTGAAAGCGTGCGAGCGGAGCCGACGATCGCGGCTCAATCTCGCGCGCGTAAGGGCGGAAAGCGGGAAGGAAGCGCGCATGGAAGCGCGCCGTCTCTCGTCACGCACTAGGTTGCACGGGGAGAGGAGGGAGGGGAAAGGCGTTGTATGAGTTGAATTCCTGCCGCATCTGCGTATTCCGCCTCTTGAAAATCTTGAAAGCGATCTGCGTTGAGGGCAGAGTCTAGGCAATTCGACCATAGGTAACAGTAAAATATTACTCTATGCTTCGACGGCTCATACTTTTGTGCGTGCTGCGTTCTCGCCGCTCAGTTTGCGTTGAAGCGATAGACAGCACAAGGGGCAACTCCGTCGACGGGCCCTCCGTCGACCGGGTCGCAGCATTGCCGGCCCAGCACAAAGGCACACCATATATATATATATATATATATATATATATATATATATATATATATATATGCCGTGCCGAGTAGGGCATATATGTCGCCTTGAGGAAGACAAGTCAACTTGTCGAAACGTTGGCTCCTGCTCTCACCTTGTGCTCGTTTTGCTCATAGACAGCACGAATTAAGGTCAAAGCTTCGCACGCTGCGGCGGCGCGCTTCCTCACGCCAGCGTTTTGACAGTAAGTCTCCGCGCTCATCGATCGAGTGTGACGTGTTCATGTTTGCCTGTGCGCGCTAACACCACGCTTGTTAATTTATTTAGTAAGCGAATGTTTGCAAGTTTATACGGCCAATAAAACTACTATCCTTGTATATACTATTTGTATAGTATACTATCCGTATATACTACTTGTGTACTATCCTTGTACTATACTATGTATCTGTCATATATTAATTTACCATCGCCGTTTCGCCTTTCGGGCGAAACTACTTTTTTCTGTGTGCGCCAGTGAAATGTATAAACTGTTGTTTTAAAGGAGGTACAATTATCCGCGTACCGTTTCGTGTCGCCCTTGTAATTACGTCTGCTTTTTTTTTTTTAAACGTTCGCATTACCTGGTCAAAGCGAAATACCTGAAGCAGGTAATGTAGGCGATGTAACGTGTATTGCTTTTGACGATAAGACAGCGAAGGCCAACTTCATCACAATGTTCAACGTTAGCGCATTAAAATATAGTCTAAATCGAATCATAAGGGCGGAGCGCAGTCAGGCGCAGTGCCTGGTATTGGACACAACCCTTGGGCTTCAATCGAAATCAATCAAGAAAGCTTCAATCGGCACCGCGCATTGGTCGCGACGCGAGCACGATGGAGGAATGTAGTCATGTAGTTGTGAGAACAGCGACCTTTGTATAAACCACTACTAGAGTGGTTGTCAAAAATACATTGTCTAGTACACTCTAATGTGGTAGAAACGTTGGTTAGAATCATGGAGGAAGGAAAAACATTTTTTTCCTCCATGGTTAGAATGTACGCGTGGCTCCATCTGTGGATGGCCTTGTACAACGCAGTTGGGATCAATGGTACGGGTACGGTGGTGCGGGGTAGGGAGATAGGAGGGCATAGAGGAGGGTTTGAGTGGTAACGAGTTGCGCGGTGGTTTACGGGTGAGTCTTCCACTCTTTCTTCGCGGTTTTCAGCTTGTTTTCAAGTTATAATGCACGGATTAGAGATTAATTATCAGCACACAACCTGCCCAAGGAGTATTGAGGAAACTTGATGCAACTTCAACTGTCGCAGACATCACGCGACAGCCGACAGATGTGTTATTGCAGTATGTTTGATATTTTCGCTCCTGCCGACTGCTAATCACCACATCTCCACATCTGCATGCACTTAGACGGCCTTTCCGGCAAGCGTCCCTGAAGGAAACCCGAAGAGTCTGGGCGCTGCTTCAGCCACAGCCGCTGCGTGTGGGCTGTTCCGGCTCGCTCTGCCGCTGACCGAAACCCGCATCGACTGTATCGTGTGAAAGCTGCAGCATCGTTACTTGGCCTCAGTCCAATGATGTCGGCAACAAAAGTAAGGCTGCCGTGTCTTAAACTTGCTCTAGCCTTTGCTACGCGCGTACATGCACGCGGAGATTTCACAAGTCTTCCGTCTGCGGGGCGTCTATGAACTATGAGCTAGCGCGGTGTGTTCGCCAGACCGTGCGCTGTTCTTCGAATATTTGGCACGTAGCGTCTAAACATCGTAGTATGAAGCTCAAATGGTTGCTACCTCATTGATTGAAGCAGAAGTGAGCTTATGAATCTTGAGCTTATGCAGCGTCGACGTAAATAGCGTATACTCTGTGCTCTACTTGTTTGCGCCCCATGGAAAGCGTCGTGGAGGGGTTTTACGCCACTTTAGGTTTATAATAATTTTTTTTTTTTCACTCTCTTTAAAGCAGGGGTGAGTAGTGAATGTGAATGCTATAGAATTTGCTTTATTCGGTTTTGTGTGTTGATTGTTTTCAGTTTGAACCATGTTCTCGAATGGCATACGTAAGCTGGCGGATCGATACTGTCGACTGCAGCTCGTTCTCGCAACAGTGGGACGCAATAATAAGCTTGGTGTTGTGCATGCTCCGATGCATTTAGTTTTTTGCTTCTTTTCACACACACATAATGCGACGTGATGCTAGCTAGTGACAACTTTTCGTTCGCGTTTTCAATATCAGAATAGTAGAAGTGAAGGCAGCTGACTGCTTCGTGCTCCGCGGATTTAGCAGCTGAAAGTCTGCAAGTGCGTGATGGCGTGCACAAATTTAATGTTTATTTAGAGGTGTGATAGGGCTTGTTCCTTCATTTTACATGTTGTTCTTGCCAACTTATCCAGAAGCTCAGGCACCATTTTGACTACAGTATTATGCTCTGCAGAAAAGTTTACTATATAATTTTTATATGTTATATTGCTATCTTGATTCTATTAATTACTTTCACCCTACGAATTATTTTACTGTAGCACGATTTGCAGTACACTACAATGAATTACGTTAGCAAGATACAAAGTATTTATCTGGCAGTACAGTAAAAGAAATTTCCTCTGCTTTTTGTAATGTCTTTGCAGTGTTCTTTTGTGTGTGCACATTAAATGTGGAATGTAATTCAGGGTGATCTAAAGATATGTTGTTTGATGTTATGAGCCTTCTCCGGTGTTACTAACACCGGAGAAGGCTCATAAAAGTACCATAAAAACCTATTTACCATAAAGTACCATAAAACCAAGTACCATAAAAACCTATTTTATTTTTTTCCAGCAAATGAAGGTGGACCGATGTCCTACTGAGGAAATTTCCCTCTCCAACTGTGCAGCTGTAAACCCAGTGGATTTCTCGGAGGACAAAGTTCGGTAATGACATAAGCAGTATAGGTTCATTCTGCATTTTTTATTTATTCATTTCACTACCATTAATGCCCAAAGGCGTTATAGAAGGGAGTAGAGAAAGAAAAAATTTCATGATTGTTGTGATTGTTAGCGGCTAGTACATACAATAATAATCGTCGACAGCAGATTTAAATGCAGAAGCACTTGGAATGTTGACGTCGGAGGTGGGCAGGTGGTTCCATTCCTTCGATGTCTTTGGCGAAAATGAATCAAAGTAAGTTAGTATGGCAAAAAGGGACTTCAACTTTATGATGGTGACTAGTACGACAAGGCAAATAAGATGGCTCATTAAGAAGCTCTTTTCAGATGTAGATTGTGAAAAATGTTATGAAATAAAGAAAACGAAACACTTTTCTGTGCAGAGAAAGGTTAGGAAGTTTCAAAGTGTGTTTCATCGGTGATACACTTGAAAAGCGGGAATAATTTGACAGAATGAAATGTGCACTACTGTTTTGTACTGATTCTAATTGGTTAATAAGAATTCTTTATTGGGATCCCACAAAGCACATGCATATTCAAGCTTAGACCCTACAAGTGTTTTGTACATATAATGTTAATTTAAGAGAGGATGGTGCCCTTGAAAAGTTACGGCGTAAGTAACCTAACGTGCGATTAGCATTGTTAATGTCATAGTTAATATAGGTTTACCAAAAAAGGTTAGCAGTTAAGTGAGCACCTAAATACTTATACGTGGTAACCTCTTCTGGTACGCTCTAGAGCCATCAATGTGATAAAGGGGAGGGTTACAAGTAGAAGGTTTTCGAGATATTCTCATTACTTTACACTTTTTAATGTTCAAATGCATTTGCCATGCGCTGCACCAGTTAGTTATAGCGTTGAGGTCAGATTGAATTGCTGTAGGATCATGTAGCCTGATGGGTGAGTGAACTACATTAGTCAGGTCGTTAATGTAGACTAAAAATAAAAGTGGGCAGGGGACAGAACCCTCCTGCACACCGGAAGTAACTGGACAAGAAGAGGAATCAAAATTGTTAGCTCTCACAAATTGCGTTCCATTAGAAAGTTTTCAATCCAGGCAAAAATGTTAGGGACAATATTTAATTGGCTTAACTTTAAACAAAGTAGAGGGTGAGAGACAATGCTTTCTGAAAATCTCAGAATATACAGTTGACGAAATGCCCATTGTGAAGAGCAGCGAGAAGTTCATTAGTTAAGCAAATTAGTTGCGCACAAAAATTATTTATGAAACCCATGCTGTTTCATCATAAGGAATGTATTAGACTCGAGAAAATTAACTAAACATGAGTAAATAATACGTTCTAATAGTTTAATAATAGGTTGGAGACTTGAAAAGCAGTACCACCTTGCCCACCTTCCAGTCGCGAGTTAACTGGCCAGAAACGATGGACTGTTAATCGTCTGTTAATAGAAGTTCTGTTAATATTAGAGAGGTGTACATTGGGGGGCAGTGTTCTTCAAAAATTTGGGTTGACATCATTCATTCTGCATGATGAAAACAATTTAAAGTTTTTCATTATAAGTGCAACACACCAAAAGAATATGAGCGCAGGATCTATTGGTGAGTAATCCATTCTACAATACTCACTTGACACTTAGGAAGCAGTTGATACTTGGGAAACAGTTGACACTTGGGAAACCGTTATTTATTTTATTTATTTAGAAATACCTCACAGGGCCTACGAAGAGGCATAGGGTGAGGAGGGCGTATGTTACGAATAAATACAATTGATTAAAAGATATCGATGCACTGCTACAAGGAATCAAACATAGGCACAAGACGAAGAAATTTGCATATAACAAAAACCAGACATATCGTCAAAAAAAAAGAAAGAAACAGAAGTGAACAGATAAGCATTGCAAAAAAACGGCAATAAGTGAAAAAAAAAGTTACATTATACATTACATAGTTACAAAGGACTTTATACATTGCATAATATTGAAAAAGCGAAAAAGAAAAAAAAGTGAATAAAAAAAAATAACACAGGCATAATGCGTGACAATGCATTGAAAATGTAATCGGTTTGATAAAACTGTGATCAGTGTGCAGAAAAATGTTTTGTCAAATTACAGCAAAAAGCGTGATGATTTGTGAGCCACGCAATGCTATCTGGAAGGCTGCTCCAGAGGCGGATAGCGCGAGGCAGTGGTGAAAAGTTAAATGCTTGCGTCACGTCATATACGCGGGCATAGCTGAAATTATTGTGTAATCTGCGCGATGTGAAGACGTGGTGTTTCAAGCATGGTAGGGATATTTCGTCAGAGTGAATTAATTCATGGAATAATGACAGCATTGCAATATCACGATGAGTACTCAACGACTGCAATGATATTTCGGCTTTGATCTGCGTTATGCTAGACTGGGAACTGTAATTATGAGTAATGAAACGACTTGGGGGCCCTATTCTGAATTATTTCCAATGCGTCAATTAGGTATTTCTGATGTGGTGACCAAATGGGAGACGCGTACTCAAGCTGGAGTTGCAAGAATGTTAAGTAAGCCAGTTTACGCAAGGCAGATGGAACACTGCGCATGTTCCGGCGCAAGAATCCCAATGGTTTGGATGCATTGGCGGAGACACACGTAATGTGCTCAGACCATGTTAGGTTAGGTGTAAGGTGCACACCAAGATACTTATATTGTGCAGTCGGGGATATAATACTATTGTTAATGTGGTAGATAAACTGCGAATTAACAGGTTTACGGGTGAAAGACACTTGGGAAACAGTTGACACTTGGGAAACAGTTGACACTTGGGAATTAGCTGACACTTGGGAAAAAGACATGGTGAACCTTTATTTAACACAAAATAACATTGAGAAAGTGGAATAGGAACACCGTTACTATTGTTTAATGAGATTGTACTGTCTTTAGAACCACCAATTACATTCTAAAACTTTTTAGGATTTTTGATAAGTAATGATGGGTGAGTTTTATTGAGAAATACATTCTTCGCTTTACATGCTGCATTTTTAAATGTTAAAAATGCAAGATGGTACTTATTCCACAACTCACAATTGTTCGATCGTTTAGCTTTGCAAAATGTGCACCTTTTTTTTTTATTGAAAAGGCGCTTTAAAGAAGTATTGAACCACGCCAAACAATGTCCACAAGGAATGACACGCAATGGCACAAATTTATTAATCAGGTGCTTCACTTTATTCTCAAACAAAAACCAATTAGACTCAATGGTTCGTTCAGAAAAATTAGGCATGCAGTCATCAATAAAATGTGATAGTTCTTCGTTAATCGAATTAAAATCAGCTTTAGAATAATCCCATATATATTTCTATTTCTTTGGAATTCGCTTGATGTTGCCCTCTAGCATAAAATTTTTGAAACAATGGTCATTTAGGCCAGGCAACATGTTGAGTGAGGTAACAACATCGGGAGAATTAGTGAGGACGAGGTCAAGTGGTGTTAGCACTTGTAGACGTCATTTGGGTTGGCTCACTTATTAGTTGTGCAAAGTTAATCATAATATAGATTCACAAAATCCTCTGCTAAACCAGAAGTAACAGAAGGTATTGGATACATGCCGCACCACATGTTTTTAGGGAGTTTAAAGGGACACTAAAGCAAAACAATAAATCAACTTAGACTGATGGAGTATTCTTCGACAACTCTGTTGTCATTAATTACACTGCAATAGGTCAATTATAAGAAAAAAAAATGAAGCTCAAGGTTACATATTTTGAATTTTGGGAGGAAACCCCAACGTCAGCACTTCAGTGTGACGTCACGATTTCTAAAGTAATTTTTGTATTTGGGCCACGTTGGCTCGGTAAAAGTTCGCTAAACTTGCCATATCAAGTCTTGGGCTCCTTTAGAACACAATGTAGTCAATGTTTACTGCTAAAGTATTAACTGAGACCTAGAAGACGCTGTCAAAATCCATGACGTCACGGTGAGCTGGGGCGGGAACTTCAAGGTGGCGTTGCCACTCGCCTCTGTGTTTTTCGTTTTCTTCTGGCTTACCAAGCGGTTTCTCGTGGTAAGATTAGTGTTTTCGGTATTGTGGAAGGGTAATCTACTGATATAGAAGAAATCATTTTTCCGTTTAGTGTCCCTTTAATATCACCCATTAAAAATATTGGTGAGTGAGGGTACCTGAGTATAATGCTATTTAATATGTCATAAAGCTCAGAACAAAAAGAAGGTGCAGTTGGTGGGTGGTAACAGGCGAAAAAGTTCATGTCACGATGACTGATGTGAACACACATGCACACTAATTCTAAAGTGCTAATGATAGGAATGTGAAAGGAGTGAAAGTTATCCGACAAAGCGATTAGAACGCCACCTCCTGCTCTATTGCCGTGGTCACATCAGTAAAAATTGAAATCCTTTTCACATTCAAATATTTCAGCATTGCATATCTTTCAAGATAACCAGGTTTCCGTTAGTAGGATGACATCAGCATTGCACGTGTCAATAAATGATGATAGATCATTGTGCTTGTTGACAACACTACGTATGTTCGAAAAAAGAAATTTCGCCAGAAGAAGAAATGGTTTCCAGTGATGGTTATGATGGGAGAGGAACAATGACCACAGGAGGCGCTTTCACATGTGTGAAAGGATGGAACTAATCAAACATCAACCTAGCAAACAATATCTGTAGATGACACATACAAATGTATTGTTCATATAAAGCTTATTGTACGAGGGCAAATCAGAAAGTCTTCGCCTCTATTTTTATTAGCCAAAATAAGGCACATACAGGTAATTACAAATATACATACTATTCTACGTACCTTACACTATTTTTCTATATAGTCCCCACACAAGTTCAGACATTTGTCCCATCGCAGCACTAAGTTTGAGATGCCTCTGGGGTAGAATTCATCCGGCTGACTTTGGAACCACTGTCGGACTGCTGTCTTGGCTTCATCGTTGCACATGAACTCGCACCACCACCACCTCACACTTCTCAAAGCAAGACACCTTTCCCCATACGTGGGCTGCATTTCCCTGCGGATTTCGATAGGCGTTCATCCCTTGCGCCTTTGAAAGTGAATCGCACTTCGTTGCTCGTACGCCATGTACGTGTGAAGCACAACCGCCATCTTCAACAACTGACAGCAGCGCTGTGCCACAGAGCTACCGGCAGATAAGGCCGGGTTGGTCCAAGCAAGGTCCCCCTCTGGGAATGGATATGTTGAATTCGCATTTACAGCCGTAATTTAACGGAGTAGTGTTTACTGTTAGCCTTCCCGTTTTTTTAGAAGAACTTCATGCTGGGCGAGTTGGTGCATAGCTGTATCGGGAAGCGTTGCGCATACACACAGACAAACAAAGGAAAAAAAAAAAGACGTAAATGGATAGAGCGCAAACTATCAACTGGTTTTATTAGTGTAGAAGCTGCAATATATAGGCAGCTTTAACACGTGCCACAAAAAGGAAGGGGAAAAAATGGGGGGGGGGGGTTGAAAGTCAAGCCCACCTCAAATCAGCAGAAGCTGCACAGAAAATTATTTTCTGCGTGATACAAGGTAACCGAAGTGCCATCTGTGTAGCATCACTGACTTGCATCGCATCTCGAAATTGCAGTGTGCAGTGAACGATTGCACTAACTATTGCATATTTCTTGTTTTAGTGTATGCCTCCCTTCCCACTTCATTTCTGGCCTTTTTCTTGCTGATTTTATACTGTTGCCTTATCCTCCACATTTCATACAACCAGAAATCTTTAATTTATGCCAATGCCATATACAAAGCTGCACTATGTGAATGAATGCGGTTATGCTCACCAGCAAAAACTTTCATATTAAGTTGTTACTCATAATAGAAGCACCCTCTAGCTCTTTAGCAGCATGTCACACTCCTTCTGAGCAGGGCAACATTATTCCTATAACCTTTAGACTATCGCTGGTGCAGCATAATAGCAGCCATCTGTAGCGGATGACCTTAAGCAACAATCTCCTTTTTGCTGATCATTTGTAGTGGATTATTATACTGTGCACTTGTTACACATGTTTGCAATCTGTTACCTGTTATAAGTGCTTTTCTTGTTGCATTTTTCATTCTGTATGTACATGCACTTGAAAACTAACATCTGCTGCTTTTTCAGGCATGTTGAAGTGACAACAACAAACCACAAGTTTGTATTTACTATTAAGACATCAGATAAGGTCAGACCAGGCACCATGGGCTTCAGCTTGCCAATGGTAAGTAAACATTTCAATTTGACCTTCTCTGTTTTAATGCAGTAGCATTATATGTATCATTCAAGGATGCTCAACGTTGTGGGTTGTCATGAAAGACAGCTGGGAGAGAGGGGGTTGACAGCAAAGAGAAAGAATAGATCAAAGGGTGATGCAAAATAGTTCAAGGAGTCGGGAGGAGGAAGACACAGGGGGTTACATTGATGTAATGTGACAGCGTAACATCAACCTGTTCGCTCGCCAAGTCGTGCCGATCACATTTCCTAATGCACCACCTTTGCATGATGGAGGTCTTGTCCAAAAGAGCAGGCAGCTGCTATGGAGGGGGAAAGACTGTCGCTAGGCTGGAGCAGGTGTGGGGATATCGGGCTGTTGAAATGCCCAAGCAATGTGCCACTCATTCGGTAGAACTTGGGCATTGAAAACGTGTCATTTGGAAAAGGCGACAGCAGAAGAATGTGAAACTATTCATCATGCTAAGGCAGAGGCTGAGAGGGAGTTGCGTCAATGTGATATCCTGGAGGGAGCAGCACAGAGCTGGACTTGGTGTTACGAGCTGCAAGGAGGCAGCAAAATCAAACTAATCTTCTGTATGCATCTACTATAATGAATTGAATCATTGGTTTATGGAAGACAACTGTGGCCGTGCCTACAGTATGTTACAGACTGTGGTTTTTGGAAAAGTTACTGTGAATCATACAAGTTACTCTAAAATACTTCTCATGAAGATAATGTGGATGTAGTCTTTGTGGGATTCTCGCAGAAAATGTCTCGCACTGTGTTGTATGGAAAACTGACGTTCATTCAGTGCCTGGTGAGAGATCATCAATTGATAGAATCTCCCATTTGCCATCACATTACATTTCTCTCAGGTGGTAACATCAGGAGTACATGGATTTTTCTAGGGCTAGAGATTATGTTTTTTTAATGTTCTGAAGCGTATAAACATTGAGTAATAGGCCAGTGGCAGTAAATTAAACCCACCAACTCGCCAAATATTGGTGACAGTTACTGTCAAAGCCAGATTAATTAGCCTACTCGCACAGTACAGTGCAGTTAGTTATTCTGGAAGTGTATTTAGCTTGTGTACATTAACTATGCACATTGCCAGGCCAATGCTGCATCATTTAGAGCACCCATTTCAGCACTAATCACTGTCAAGTGTCTTTGTGTGATATTAAACCTTATTATTATTATTGTTTTCATTGTTGTTCATTTAAATTCTGGTTTGCAATAGTGTTTAAATGCCTAAACATTTGTGCTAGTTTTGTGCTATGTAACCTTGCAACCCTTTGATTGTTGAGCTTCTAACATGTTTGTGTCATTTTTCATTTTCTTACAAGCTCCATTAAGCTTGTATGCACACCCATGAGCAGAAGTATATGGACCACATGCTTGCCCCAAAAAGCTGAATTTATTCGTTATTCAGACGTGCCAACTGAAATTGACGAGTGCACTGGGAAGTTTGTGATGCCAAAAATGGACTGCAGTTCTCAATTTCAAGTTAAATTCGTAGGCAGAGAAGAAAATTGGTTTTATCGTGGAATCCCTGGCACGTGTACTTTTGCTCAAGGGGAGTATGTTTCCTTATGAATTGAGTGTTGTTCTTTCACTGAATATTGTGAGAGAGTGGAAATGCTAGTATGAGTAAGCTTCTTTCTTCTGTGCAAAATGCATATACTGTCTTTTTCATCAGTGCAGCATTTATCAAAACCTTTTGATTCATTGTAACGCTAAAGCCTTCATTAATCAGTCTGTTTTTCCCGTTTCTTGTTCTCAAAACTTCAGTGGCATATGGTTTCTGTACCAGTTGTGACAGATCGCCATGGAATTAGTACACATTAAATATAAAGTCATGGTTCACCGAGCACAGGAGCTTTATTGACAGAGGTTCAAGAAGTACTCCGTCGTACTCGAATAATGGGATCCGAGCGAGAGACTCTCAGGGGCGTCTTCCTCTTCGTCGCTAGTAAGGGCTCGCACTCTCTAGCGTGTCGGTCGTCGTCTTCATTACTGCCAGCGTATAGCTGGGCACCGGTAGGAATGTGGCAATGTGTTACTCTTCTATATATATTTTTTTTTGTTTGAGCAAAACTTAAGCAAACTGCTAAACTTGTGAACTCACCTTTGTTGACTTTCAGTGAAAAAAGAAAGTTACTATTGCATTTGCTTGACTATAGCATGTTGGCTATACTGTGCAGGTGGATATAGTAGCCAAGAAATAAAGCCATTTTTTGTTGTTTTTGGATGTCTCTTTTGACTTAAAAGGTGCTTTTTATTGCGATGGCAACCATAGGAACACTCTAGGCAAATTTTCGCCGTCGCTCTCGGGTTCCGTATAAAGTCCAAGTGCGATAAGATTCTATCGCGTGCCGCTTGCTGTAGCTGTGAGAGAAAGCGTCCGAGGGTGAACCAAGAGGGATGTGTTGAGACTCGGGTAGCGTTTAGGCCGGTGATCCTTCAGCCAGAGGGATGAGTACGTCCGGGAGTAAGAGCGAGAGAAAAAAAAAGGGTTTATTTTACATATTTACAGTGGCTCCAAATCTGAAAGCATACTCCATGGGAAAGCACTTTGAAAGTCTCAGCTCACTACATGTCTGAGCACATTTCAGAACACGTCAGGACACCACTGCACTCAAGGTGTCTCCTTATAAAACATCGGTCTTCCCTAGTTGACCCGGCTAGGGAATCAGATGACCTTGATGCGACCAATCAGAGGGGTCGTATTGTTCACCGAACTCCGCCTCTAATGTTTCACCTTCGAAGCAAGGACGAGGCAATCCGGAAGCAGGTGGTTGACACTCCTTCCACGAAAATCGGTGACTTAGTTTTTTGCCCTCCAACGGCCATCTTGCCAGGGTCGGGAGAATGGCCTTCACGCTAATCCCCGCTTCTAACGAAGGGTGGCGGTTGTGGTCGGTCGCTTCTAGGTGAGCTTCTTTGTCCGAACGTCACTGCCACTGTCGGGCCGCGTCGCCAGGTAGGCGGCCGCTGATGAAGGGGGTGGAATCGGGGGAAGCACTCAAAGAATGCACACTGCCGAGTTGGGGCGCTTGTTTGCCCGTCTCGTCAGTGTCTGGCACTGTCGCCGTCTGGGCGACACTCATGAAAGGGCCTGCCTCGATGGGAAACAATCAAAGAATGCGCCCGGCCGATTCGGGACGCAACAGATGGTGGCGTGATGTGCAGTCTTACTGCTCGCCCAGTGTTGTACGCACAAGGCGGGGTAGGTGAGTGTGCACTAAGTGGTAAAGGGATAAGCCCCCCTTCTGGTGAGCATATCAGGCAGGGCAGCCAAGTGCTGAGCCGTGCTCCCTAAAGGGTTGCAGGAAATGGCGCCTCTTCCTCTTCACAATTGCTCTCTCTCTCGGTTGTTGCTGCACATGGCCCGGCTACGCATGCCCTATCTTGGAGGTAATCTGCGGTGGTTGTAAAGACTAGGCTAGCCAAGACAGCTGGTGGCTTTGTGTGCACTGTGTTTTCGGGCGCCTAGTGTTGGAAGTCACATAATCTCAAGCTTTGGAGATGCGTTGAAGCTAGAGCCAGCACGTAGCGTTGGCTGGGCACTGCTGCTGCGATAAAGACGCTGCTGTCGCTCTTCATCACGCCAGCATTGTGATGAGTGTTCACTGTCATTGAAAAAGATCTGTTCATGTTTGCCCATGCACGCGTGTCACCATGCTTGTTAATTTAATTAGTAAGCGAACGGTTACTGCATTGTATACAGCTAATAAAACTACGATGTTACTTCATGTTGTTGTCTAATACTTTGCTGTCACAATCAATGCTTCACCTTTCAGGTGAAACTGCTGAAACTTTGTGAAGCTGTAGGTGAAACTTTGTTGAAGCTATAGGAAATAGCACGGTTTCTAAAAATTCTACCAAGCACATAGTTCTCTAGATCGTAGGGCAACACCGGTGATTTTTAGACCATGTCAAGGTAGTGGAATTTTTAGGCTCCCGAGACCACCTTCCATTCACACGTCTGATAGTAGAATTGTTCTGCAAATTTGGAAATAATTTTTAATAAGCAAAAAATCACAAAAACAATACCGAAACCTGACTGAGCAGCCGAGCAAACACCTTCGTGTAGTGTCGCGAGTGGAGCACCAGCGGGGATGGCAGGGAAGGCACGTAAGGCAGGCTGGTCCCGCTAGCGCGAAGAATGGAAGCGGTGTAGAGCAGATGCTCACTCAGCTGATTCGTTTTTCACCAGACCATTGTCTTTGGGTGACAACGTCAGCTACATTGCTCTAAAGCCCCTCTACCTTCGGAAAAGTATTGCTGTCTCCTCTCTCCTCCGCCATCTCCTCTCCTAAACCGCTTTTTTTTTCTTTACTTTTTGCTTTCGAAAGCAAGTCGACGGTGATGCCCCCTCGAAAATTCCCGTTGAAGCTTTCAGGCTGGGCGCGCGTGCCGCTGCCGCCGCCGTCGCTGGCGGCTGTGCAGAGGGACTTTTGACATGGCGCTGAGGCTGAAAAAAAAAACTAAATATAAAGAAATGAAAGCGTGCGCTATCATCGTCCAATCGGAGATACAGGAGAGAGAGAAGTGGCGTTGTTCAAAGGATGGCGGTACTTTACTTTGGGGGCTTTCCTTTGAACCTGTCAAACAGTGACAGCTACGATTCTGATAAATTCAATAACCATGAATAGTCGTTCACATTCGAGCCGCCACCACGAGAGCCAGTGCCCAGCGCAATGCATCACACTGCAACCTGAAGACCAAGAGTAGCCTTCACCACTGATTTGATACGTGCTGCTTGTTATTTTAGGTGTTTTACCCCTTCTCCGGGAAGCATTTCGCATACTCCCTATGATATGTTGTGGAGCACTGCTTTCCAGATTTGTATGTTGATTTATAGAGTGCACAATTTCTCCGGAAGAACACCGCTGAGTGTCCAAAGCACTGGCCAGTGCATTTGTTTGCATCGGCATGGTACAGCGACCACTCGTCGTTCACTTGATATATAACGCAAGCCGCGCCTCCATGACATCAAATAATGTCAGAACATAGCAAGACACGCAGATTTCGTTCATGTAAGCACAGTCTCATCACTCTGAGTGGCGCTGGTAGGAGCGACCGGACAGCTTTGAAAACAGTGAGCGGAAGATTGTAGTACACATTGTTATGCAGCCTACTTATAATTTATCATATTCGTTTTATGCACACAATTAATGTGTTCCATAAAGTAGACATAGACTAAGACTTTGCGCATAGGATCGTTTAGAGAATACGTAGTTTTCTCACAGATACATTGATGCCAGTATTGACACCATTGGCAGCTAAACGAGGTGGTTGTTTAAGCTGCTGTATTGAAGGGGCTTCCACTTGTTGCCCATTTGGAATAAGAGGCAAACAGTGCACTTTGGAAGCTAAATAATGAGTCAGCATAACAATACGTAAAAATACACCCATGTGAGTAATCACATTTAATTTAGGAAAATGACGGCGAGCGCAACTGGCAGTCTTGGAGAACGGCAGTGTTCAAATATTGATAGTGCACCGTGTTGTCAGTTTTCGCTTTTTGTGTGTGCACTGTGTGAAATAAACAGTTTACTTCAAATTTGTATGGTCAAAACTGAACTACAAAAGCAGTTTTCTTCATCCTAATGGCTTAATTAGCTTCAGTTCAGTCGCTCAGCTTTGCCGGTAGTATAGGCACACAAAGTCTGCACTTGTGATAGGTCTAACCTCGGCAGAAAGCGATCGACATTGGCTCAAACTGTGATTGTGGCTGGCGAGGGCTGAAGTTCGTGCAGCCAACAGTGCAGCACCACTTGCCTCCCATCACTTGCCTGTCCACACAGAATGTAACTTCTTGCGACAGCAACTTCTCACGCCAAACTGATCACCTCACGATCACTGGCTCCTCAACACTATCGTCTGCTATTCATTCCTAATGTGTTCTGTGTATGCCGCCGTTCACATCACAACACCTTGTGGCCAGTAGCTGGGCTGGTGGTTTGGGGGAACTAGCAAAGTTCATACGTAAAAAATCTGCACAACCCTCAAACCTGCGTTTTTTAGGATATGATGGAAGTGTACAGAGGAATGTACTAAGTGAATTCCATTGACATTCGTTCATTGACATGGAAAATTGCTGGAGTTGCCGTTAAATATTAGTGTGGTTATCATTAAGTTCTACTTTAGGCCTAGTTCTTTGTTTTCCTATCTGACTACCTGCACGCTATAAGTTGGAGAGCATTTTAATGATTTCAGTAAAATTTATTGCATTTAGAAGAAAAAAACGTATTCCCTATTTTAATAGAAGTAGAATTGGGGTGTGGGTTCTTATATTTTAATAGAAGTGGAATTGGGCTGTGGGTTCTCAAGTTCTTCATAAAAATGACTGCGTTAATTGCAGCTCTTTGGCCACACCTGACCCTTGTGCCAGAGAAAGCTAGACATCATCACGTTAGAAGAATTTGAAGCATATAAACTCGCTGCAAGTTTATCAAAGGGGGTGTTGGCATACGTCTGAGGAGAGCTGGGGAGTTGGTGCCATCGTCGTCTGCGACAGTTCAGTTTGGTGGTTGCATATTGCTTGGGCATTTGCTTTTACCCACAATGTGGAAAACATACCAGGCTAGTGTCAAACATTGCAATTTAAAAACTTGCCTAGTCTTCATTATCTGCATGCTTCTTCACAGCGAAGATTTCGGTGAAAAAGAAAGGGAGCGGTAGCAACGTACAGGAAGCTATATTCAAAAGTGTTAGCTAGAACTAAAGGAAACATTTGCAGCCCACTTGTGATAAGTCTGCACATATTTTTTTACCAATATCACCATGGATGCAACAAGGAAAAAGTAGTTTCTTTTAGCAGTCATTGGGTAGCATTAATTGAAACAGCTGGTGGCAGTGCGAGGGACACGGCTGTACTCAGCTACACCTCTCCTCTCGCGACGGCAAGCAAACAAAGACACAATGGGTACACAGTATACGCTTTGCTTTCTGCCTCTTGGAGCAGTTTGAAAAAAACAGAACAAACTCCCAGAGAAGCTCGTCGAGGAGTTAGCTTTCCTATTTATAATGCGAAAGGTGGATCACGCAAATACGAAAAACCTACATCACCAAGAAAGGAACAAATAAGGCCAGCATCTGAGCAGCATCTGTTCTTGCTGTGTTGCTCGTCTAACTGACAGACATGCAAAATGACCTAAATGCAATTCACTAGAGCCCAAGAGCCCACCGAGCTACTGTAGAATTGCAACGAAAAAAACCATCGTCATGCAGTGGTTACCCTCCATCCTTGCAATTAAGTGTTCCTTTTGCAGAAACGTTCGTGTGTCTGTATCAATGTCCAAGAATAGAACAGACGCGTGTGTGGCTGTCTGCATACAGTGCTATTTTGATATACATGCTGTTGTTTCTTTTTTTTTATTTACATTTTCTCCTCAGTCAGTAGCGTATGCTTGACGTCAAGTGCATTGAATTCCTTGCTAGTTTGCTGCCATATGACTTAGCCAACATTTCTGTTGCTGTGTCTTGGGCAGTATTTCTTTATTTTGTCAACACCTCGATGTGTATTTGCATAGCCTTCATCCTCAGCAAAAATGTCTATGTATCAGCAAAGTAAAAGCTCAACATCTGCTTCGATCAACATGTAGTTTTTGCAAAACAAGGTTGAATAAAATTGTATTCACGATGGGCCGTGTCTGTGTATAATGTCGTGCTCTGCGAATAATAAAATACTGTAAATTTGAAACGATTGATCATGTTTTGTCTAACCTTGGCACCGCAATTTTGCATGGTGCACTCCATTGCTCCCAGCCCATTCCCATTTTATGCCTCTGCCTACTGATATTTTCCTGAATCAGCTGTTGACAAAATTCCTACTTCATTAATCATTGTTAAAATAAATGAAATGCTGTTAAAGTGCTTGTCATTTCCCATTCCGATGGGGTAGGCACATTGGGTGTGTTGCTTCTGCCACTAGACCTGTGTTTTAAAAAAATATGCCTTGTTTGAAATGGCTGTTGCTTTGTTTTCCAAGCTCTTCTAAAATGTAAGAGAAACATTCTCACGAAATGGGCACTTCATAACTGCGCTGCATAATGAGAAATTAAATTAAAAAGTTCTTGGCCCCATGTATTCCTATGGTGGCTGGGAATATAGCCGGTAACTCCAATTGGCCATGATTACAGTTAACAGCACCACCACATACTGCCTACATCAGCAACTGCAGGCAGTCTATATGTTGCAGTTTTGCGATGAAATCCGAAGTTATAAAATACGGTGGTTAGTGTATACTGGCCCCATCAGAAATTTTGTTTGTACACTAGCGAGTTCTAAAAGGCCATCCAGGGAGTGTTATATCACAAGAATTTTTAAAAAGGATTTACTAATAGTGAATATAGAAGTAAATGAAATGTCAAAAGCAATGGTGTCAGGAGGCAAGCTACTCCTTTCAGCAGCAGCTCTCCTCTCTATGGCCATTTTAATCAGTGCCTGCAAGTGACATTCTCATTATGACTGGTATCTTGAGAGCAAATGTGATGCTGGTTATACAAGATATATTATTCTCGTAAGAAATTAGACACAAGATCATTTCATTTGTATTCAATTTCTAGTATTTTGTTGTCTGCTTTTACTGCTGAGCTGGTAGTCTAAACAGGACATGCAACAGTCTTTACTAGATTTACTAGTATGCTGCCTTCGTTTTATTTATTTTTTTTCTGTTGCAGATTTTTTATGAACGGTTCTCTTGGTGTGATGTGTCTTGTTTTCTGCTCTTTCTGCATAAATATTCAGATGTCTTGTATAAGCATGTACCCTCAAAATTGTTTTGGTATCATGTGTGAGTGTACGCTTCAGTTGATTGTGTTACACATTTTAATGCCTTTTAACCCCCTCCCTCTCATTCATTTTTTTTTCTCCCAGAGAAAATGGGCAGAGCTTTCTGTCAGTCAGATGGTTGATGTGCGCCCATATGTGTTCGATCCGAACACTCAATACATTGCAAAAATTACTCTTGAAGCCGACTTCCTTGAAAAGAAAAAGTAAGTGCCGAATGTAGCTGCCTGATGAGTTTTTCTGACCTAATAATCATAGTTAAGACCTTGATGCCATGACATATCCACTTGTATTTCAAACAAAATTTAGCACGGAAGCTGTTCAACACCTGCACTATCTGAAGTTAGGCTTTTTATGTTGGACATTTCTTTGTAGTTGACTGCTGAGAACATAAAATTATTGGGTCAAATTAAAAATTTTCTTGTTGTCCATTTGCACTGGCCTTCATCAGTAACATCATGCATTGACCAGTCCTGTGGGACAGCTTCCACTTTAGGAGGCTATTATAGAGGCATGCTACTGCTGCCATATATGTGTAATATGATATAGCATTAACATTGAGGTAGGAGCCCTAAAAAAAAAAAAGGTATTCATAAGCTTGCATATTCTTCAGTGATAGTTTCATAAAGTAAATGAGGAAAAAGCACACCTGTTCTTTACATATTCGTTGTAATAATTGAGTGTTCTGGTTGGCAATTAGGCTACACAGATGTTTTAGCCTCCCATTATTAAAAACAAGGGATTTCAGACAGTCATAATTTGTTGGCCAAGAGTTATAGTAGTTGTTGACATCAGGATTTGTGATAATTGTCAATAAGATGACTAATTTTCTCTAATGGATTCTTCATTTACGACTAGAACACATCACTGTTCTGGAATTGAAGCCAGTCAGTACTCAAGGAAATCACTGCATAAGACTTCTGAGCTTAACACAAATTTCGAGACATCACTCTAAAACCTGCACTGAAATGTATTGATGTTCTAATACTTTCCCAGAAAACCTCCCATGGTCACTGCAGGACTTATCTACTCAGCATAACTACTCTATGTAGAGCCCCAATATGTTTTGAAGCAGATGTTGAAGGCAAATATATTGAAATAGGTGGTAATCTGTGGATTACTTGTTAATGCATGTGCCTTGAGCACTGAACATCTTCAATTTTACAACTGCCGTGTCTGTCCTAAAGTAATTAAGCTAAATTGACAACTTTAGTTAACTGAACAGCTCGTGATATTTGTGCAGATTGTTATGTCTACCAGTGCTAGGAGTCTTGGCCAGCAAAAATTATAATTTTCTCTCCAATGCCCTAATTTTAATAATTACTGGCTTGCGTTGCTGAGACACCGGACAGAGTATTGTTGTACAGACTGTAACAAAATTCTGAAATATAACTTGGGGTGTACGATTTGGCAGTGGTAATCTAAGTACACAAATTGCTATGGTCCCTTTGGACAGATACTGTACATTGATGAACCCATTAACATTATCTTAATATAGTGAAAGATGTCTTTGACAAAGTGATGTTTAAGGGACCTTGCAACACTTTTTTCTGGTCACCATATTTGCTCTAGGTCTAGTCTCAGCATGTCACAGAACACACAATATAAGAAATTATGATAATTGACTAACACAAACCCAAGTTATCGTTCAGAGAACATTCAAAATACAAGCAAAATGAGAGTTATCCTCCACTTGAATTTGCGCTGCTCTAGATGCCACATTTCACTCTCCCATGATGTTATGTAGTGACACCAATAGCAGCAGGGCATTAGTAGAAGTTGGGGTGCCAGGGGTGCCAAGCCTGCTGAGCCTGTTGATAGCGTTCCCATGGACTTCGTGATTGAGCGGCACGCAGTCTAACCTTGAAGGCCATGGCATCACTTTTACATTTACGACAGCTTCCACGAGGCATGCCAAAGTGCTCCAAAGTGCTCAGCATGTGGTGCGTCGATCCCATGGTTGCAACGCCTCGTCCATGGCTGTGCGATACATAAAATGGTTGGAAAACGTAATGCTATGTTTTTTGCAGCACTTGCAATATTTTGAGAACATAAATCGTACATAAAATTTTTAACCAAATGATCAGTCTCATTCCTTGACGTCACGTCCCTGTCTACGAAGCACACAATATCGCCGCATTGAGACAATGCCATCGGTGCCACACAAGCTTTTCCTGGTGCGTTATAGGGCCCCTTTTGTTACTTAACCCTCTCATGGGCGAATTTTTCGTGTGTGGCACAAGTGTCTACTTGCGTGCTTTTTCACAAGACATGGTCACCAAAGTTTCATGTAAAAATTGGAGGACGCTTAAGCTTTGCCTTTAAGAGTGGAACGCGATAGCATTCAAAGATCCCTGGCTGCTTATCAGGCTTCCCGGCAACTGCAGCTTTCTTTTTCTCCAACTTCGCCTCCGCATGCACTGCCGTAGGGAGCCTACATGCAACATTGTTATAGGCTGCCAAGGAGGGGAACGCCATCTGGATGGTATTTTTGCTCGGAGGAAACCGCGGTGCGCTGCTGTATGACTGGTAGAAATGTTGGAAAAGGGGCTTGTGTTTGAGTTTCCGATTAATAAGAGAATTATGTTTTCTCGTATATTCAAATTACAATCCGACGCTATCACATCTGTAGATTGTGGTTACATCGTACTCTATGATTTTTTCCGATGCATTTTACTTGAGAAATTCGATTAGTTCACCCACGCCTCTGTGCCACGCGGAGAGCCTGCGTGGTCGGTGTGGTTCAGGATGATTTCTTGGCCGGGCAGCGCCCCCGACGCTGACACCGGATTTTCTGCGACACGGGGCCCTTAACGCTCTCGCATTGATAGCTTCAGATTTGTTTCAAGTAAAATTGACAGAATTACTTCTGTGAGAAGTATTCTTCCCACTACCCAATAAATTAACAGAAAAAAAAAATTTTTTTTTCATATTACTCAAGAAACTACAGAACTTGGGGTGCCTTTCTATGGCTCGGAAAGAAAGAAAAAGAAATATTAAAAAAACAGTTCTTCGCTTTTCAAGATACTACCTGAAGCAAAAGGGTCTGTGCAAAGTGGCATCGCACAGCCTTGACAAATGTACCGCATCCGCTGCTTCTCTACTGCCTCCAGCAAATGTTCACAACAAAACAGACTTGCACCAAATTACAAATAAATGACACTTTTTTGTTGCTACGAAAATTGCTTCAAAGCTTTTATGCACATTCTAAAGCCACAACAATCCAGCAGACAGCATTGCTGAGATGGGCTCGAAGTGTAGGAAACGCTGTACACTCATTTTTGCGGCAACAGAGGGCAACACTGCATTTGTTTTAAATTTTACAATATTTCTGTAAGATGCCAAGAGATTCCTGTGTTGGGAATAATGCTTCTTATGGCTTTGCTGCATATATACAGCAGGTGGGTAGTATGCTACCCACCACTTCTGAGTGTTGAAACAGTGATTATTTTAGTGCTTTGTGACAAAGTTTGTAAGGCAGAAACATGATCAAAAGTATAACCTTTTTGGAGATTGAGGCTGGGATTTGTCACAGCATTATTGAGACATTGGACATTGACCATGATAACTTAAGAAGCTAAGACGCTGTGTACAGCACTGTCATGAACTGGTTGGATGGGTAGCTTTTGACAACTTGTATGGTAGTTTCACTACTCTGTAATGCTTCGATCCCGAAAGAAAGTAAATAAATGTTAATTCAGAAGTTTGTGGTATACATGTTAAAGGAACTTAATTTTTTTTGTCTTTTTGATATGGTTGATAATTTGACTTTACACGTCTCGACTTGCAGGGGGTTATATTTGTGTGTTGTTGTAGTAGTATGTTGTGTAGTATGTTTCAAGTTCATCACTGGCTTTTTGTGCCCTAATGAATTAGCTTGGTAATTAAGGTCAAAGGACAGCCAAGTTTTCTCTACTGCAACACATATAGATACATATTGACTAGGTAATCATGATACAGGGCTTAGTTTGGATCTGTGTGCAGTGAATAACTAGTTGCATCCTTCTTAATTACAACAAGTATATAGTTTGGTTTTTAAAAGTATCAAAATGCATGTTGCTCTTGTGAACACAGCTTTTGATCACATTATACTGCAAACCACTGATGCACATATGACACAAGAGTCAGTACAGGCTCCAGGAAAAGTTTTTCAAGGGGCTTAACCCCGTGGTCAGAAATGCATCTTAACTTGAAGCCCATGCTTGACTTTATCTAAATGACGCCTGGTGTGAACGTGCCCAAGACGTTCATTGCATTTCCTTCAGTGCATTCACGACAGGCGTCATTTAGATCACTCATTTCAAGTTTTTTTGCATCTTCCATTGTATGCGACTCATAAGAGGCGCTTTGAAGCGAGAATAGATAGCGGTGTGGGAAATGCTCTACATTCAGAGCAACACTGCAGGTTCAATGAAGCTTTGCTTTCTGGCTTGAGTGGTAGAATGAGGGAGATGTAAAGGCAGTTTTGAGGTTGGGCCCATGCTGATCAGTCAGTTGCCAACAACTTCAGGCTTAAATTTGCAGCATAGTGAAAAGTTGCTTAACTAGTATGATAGTAAAGGCATCTCCTAAAATGATAGGCCTCTTCCTCACTCAAAACCAAGTTAGTTAGGACCCATTCATTCATAGTGTATTCAAGAGCAGTGCTGTTGGATATCAAAGTGAGGTCTTGCAACCATAGTTTTTCTTTAGAAAGACTATGGCCTGTTTTTAAAAGTTTTGTGGACTTCATTATTAGAAGTGAAAAAGGATCTGTACAGAAGGATAGCATGCTGTGAGCTATTGAATATCATATCTTCCGGGGATCATGCAAAGTTTTAATTGTAACACAGATTCTCAGGTTTGTACACAAAAGCTGATTGAATATTTACTATTTAAGTCATTAGAAAAGAAAAATTAAATATACTGGCTGCCATGCATACATGCTTGCAGCATGCAGGCGCTTTCATCTGCATATGATGCCTAATTGCTTTAAAAAGTCAATGCAGGTTATTTTCCTGCATTTCCATATGTACAAGGATGCGTGTCACCTCAGTCTACTTTCTGTGCTATAAGCAATGTGATGTATTACCGTACTTTTGTGTTTATAAATCTGGCATAGGTGGAATTCTTTGAAGAAGTGATAGATTTTGACTAAGCCCCATCTTTCAACAGCACCACAAAGGATCCATATGACACTGATAAGATGTCCATGGACTTTGTGCAGCAGTTTCCAAAACAGGCATTCACAGTTGGTCAAACGGTAAGGACATTTTTCTGCTTCTGCCTGGACTCCGTTTGGTTGAACCAAAGCATGAAGTGAATTCTTGTCTTATTGTTAACCTAATAGCGACTGTAGTCCAATTTGACAGTGTAATGTTGTGGAATATTGTTTAGTTGGTAAGATATTTTGGATTGTCTGAAATTGGTTACCAAGCGTTTGTTTTTGAAGTGCAGTAGTTACTATCTGTTGACATTGAATTGTTTGGTTGTTTTCCTGCAGCTGGCATACCAGTTCTCAGATAAAAAACTGTTGAAACTTGTCGTGAAGGAAATGGAAGGTGAGGATCAAACCCATGTTTTGGAAACATCTCTTGTTTAGCTTATCTTCAACGATTGTCTAAGCAGCGTGGTCACCTCTACCAGTTATCCACAAACATTGCCTGTAATAGCAACATCCAACTGACATCAGAATAAACCTGTACATAAGATGGGGACGAAAACACTGTTTTGTCTCTGTGTTTTCTCTTTCACTTTACAGGCTCATTATGGATTACCAACTTGCCCAGTCATCCACCTTGATGTAATAGGTTTTAGTGAAAGTTTCAACTTTTGAGTTGGTCGCTTTAAGATGTAAAAAATTTTAATGCAGTTCTGCTTGCAGCTACATGTCATGACACTGAACACTAGAAAAAAAGTGACACTGTACTGAGAAAGGAAGCTACCTGCTGTACTTTGAGATGACATCATTGTATGCTCATTACTCGAGAGGCCAAAAGCGACTTGTTCGATAAAATTTTTCTAGATTGCTTATGTAGCAAGGCCACTGGCAATAACTTCTCATGCACAATTTTGTTTTCTTCTAGAATGAATTATCAGTGTCTTTCTGTTTTCTGCCTCAATAAATTTTTTTTTCTATATACAGTCGCAAGTTTGGATTACCTGAAGGGTGATTCTCCTAAGCCACCGTCAAAACCCAAGACTGTAAGTTATGTTTCTTCATTATTGGTATAGATGGTGCGCTGGCATGTTTTTAGACCCTTGAAATTGCACATTTGTTGCTTTCTTTCTTTCTTTCCAGTCATGTGATACTTTTAAAATTTTGATACTGGTCAGTTTTTTTTTGTGTTTGAAGGACTTGGGCATAGTATTTTTTGTTCCTGTAAGTTTGACATGTTTGTGTTACTTGCTACTCTTGCATTCTTATGATCAAATAAGTTGGTTTGAAGTTAGTACGCTCATTTGGTCAGAAATTTTGAAATTTTTTATTACATTGGTATACATTTTCCAAAGGCAGGTCACACCTGCAGATCATCAAAAAAGGCTGTGAAAGCTTGAGTTATCTTAAAGGGCCCCTCACCACATCTGGCCATTTTCAGCCGACAACTGAAGTGCATACAATGCGTGCTAATGGTAGTGTCTGCTAAGTTTTACACCTAGACGCCACCAAAAGAATTGAAATTTCAAGCCAAATGCCGTGTGCCCTTCTCCTTGTGGGCGCTGCTCTTCCAGCTGGACAGTCGATGTCAATCGCACAAGTGTGCCTACGTAATTTGCAGGGCTGTGACCTCACTCACAGTGACATGTGACTTTGAGAATTATTCGAGGCAACAACAGTTATTTGTTTGATCTGTTGCTTCAATAGACGAATTAGAGTTTAAAGAAATAATAAAACCTACAAACCAAATGTATGCATGTCCTTGTTTTACTTCATACCGTAGCAAGAGAGATGTACTTCAGTTTCATCTCCATGTTCCCACATTGTGTAGTGGGGCATGCAAGGAACAAAACTATGTCATTTTCTACCGTGTTCCAGCACGCGATTATGCTCTTTGATACGCTCGCGTCTACCTTAGTGTTCATGTGGCACTGACTTACCCTACCGCTCCCGCAAGGGCACCTTGAGTATCAAGGTGATGGTGCTTGGTGCCACCACGGAACGGACCCTTAGCCCCCATACCGAAGCTGTCATCTGCACCGTGGTGAAAGGTTTTGAGGTGAAGGGTAGAAGCCATGAACGGTGGTGGTCGGGGCCATGGTCAAGCTCTGGCCGACGGGCTCTTCGTCTGTTTACCACGCGGTGAGCCCCGAGACCTTCCTGTGAATAAGACGATGAAACACAGGTGACATTCTAGGAACCATTGGCATACCCATATCGCATAAGTACTTCTTCTTCCAAAAAGCCTGATCGGTCCCTGAAAAGGGGTCGCACCGAAGAAAGCTTTGACAGAACTTGAACTGATTGTGATCACTTCCCACGTTTCCTGATTATCCACTCTCTTGTAGACAACGACTCAGTTGCTGCAATGTCCGTTTTTGTTATTGCTAGGACCTTTGAAAAAATTATAGGGAAAAACTACGAAGCAAAGAAACTGTCATCCGGTGATCTTCTTGTTGAAGTGTCACAGAAAGATCATTGCGAGCGACATCCTCCTCAAACAAAAGCAGTTCGCTCACTTGCTGGTGTCCATTACCCCCCACCGCAGTCTGACCACAGTTCAAGGCGTTATATCAGAACGTGATCTGATCCGCGATACAGTCTCTGACCTCTTCGATGGCTTCAGAGATCAAGGTGTCATTGCCCTACGCCGCATCACCATAAGGCGAAACGGTGAAGATGTAGTGACACCCCATATTGTCTTGACTTTTAATCGTTCCCACCTACCAGATGCTGTGAAACAGAGTTCATTCACTGCAAAGTCCACCCCTTTGTTCCAAATCAGAGAAGATGCTTTAAGTCCCAAAAGTACGGACACAGATCCAAGACATGTCGTGGAAAACTCACCTGTGCAAAGTGTGGTGCTCATGAGCACCCAACCGAAAGCTGCAGTGCCACTCAAACAGAATGTTCCAACTGTTATGGGCCGCATGCTGGGTACTCGCGAACATGTGAAATATTCCAGAATGAGAAAAAGATAATTCAAATCAAAGTAACGGAAAACATCACATTTCCTGAACGCTGGAAGAAGCTCTCTCCGCAAGATCCTATGTCGACGCAGCGCGCCGGGAGGCCTGGCGCATCTAGTTACGGTGGGCACGCAATACACCTTTGCTAATGCGCACCTTTCTTGGCCCCCCAGCAAGCAGCCATCAGCTGCACCAACCTTCCCAGTCCCAGAGGTCAACTTCTCACAGACCTCTGGGACAAAAGACAACTGAGAGAGAGTCTACTCCTCTTGACAAACCCTCATCCGCTTCCGAGTCCCCGCCGGAAGCAATGGAAGTGATCCCGGGATCCTCAGTATCTCTGATGCTGAGAGAGTCCCCCAAAGAGAGGCGGAGTTTTCTAGACCGCCTCAAACAAAAAAAACATCTGCCAGTCAAGTCACCTGATAAAGGCAGTGACATTTGAATAACCCGTCCCCTTCTCACTCATAAAAATGGCTGCTGAGAGCATTATCCACTGGAACTGCCGAGGGCTACTCAAGAACCTGGATGACATATATGAAATACCAACCAAACATATTTTGCCTACAGAAAACACACTTAAACCCAACACGCACAAACTTTCTAAAATAATATGCGGTATACCAGAAAGACAGGCAAAGCAGTGCCCACTCATCGGGTGGCGTTGCTATTGTCGAGCAGAAAACAATTCCCTGCCAAAGTATCACTCTGGTTACCGATTTAGAGGCAGTGGCAATACGAGCCCTAACTTTTGGGAGAATAATAACCGTATGTTCCCTATATATTCCTCCGGACCATCACCTCTCCGTCAATGTTGCAGATCCCTCCCTGCAGATTGGAAGGTCGGGAAGGTGGTCCCACTTCACAAGTCCGGCAGCAAAAATTCGCCCCTCAACTACCGCCCCATTTCTCCCTCACCAGCATTCCTTGTAAGGTTCTTGAGCATATTTTGTACTCACATTTAGCAAAGCACTTAGACAATAATTCATTTTGCACTAAAGCACAACATGGTGTCCGAAAAAACTTGTCTTGCAAAACTCAACTTCTTTCTTTTACTCACATCTTTATCTTATTCTTGACAAAGGTTCATTCGCAGACTGTGTTTTCTTTGACTTCGCCAAGGCCGTCAATAAAGTGTATCATAAATTGCCTCTATTTAAACTTAGCAAACTTAGTCTTGATCCTAACCTCATTGCATGGCTTGAACATTTTCTTCTTAATCGGTCACAGTACATTGCGTCAAATAATCATACATCCCCATTTAGCCCCGTGGACTCTGGTGTGCCCCTAGGATCAGTTCTAGGCCCTCTTCTTTTCTTAATTTACGTTAACGATTTACCCAATGATGTTTCTTCTAGCATTTACCTTTTCGCAGATGACTGTGTTATCCTCCATGAAATCTCGGACAGTTCTGATAAGTTCCTACAAGACTATATTAATGCTATCTCTAACTGGCGTGACGTATGGTTAATGCAACTTAACATAACTAAATGTAAATGTATGCATGCAACTCGCAGCAATATTCGTCCGCCAAACTATTACCTTAATGATACTCCCCTAGAAGCCGTAACATCCTATAAATACCTAGGTGTCCACATAACTTCGACACTTTCCTGGTCGTTACACATCGATAAGGTAATCAACAATACTAACCGCATGCTAGCTTATATTCGCCGAAATTTTTCTTCTGCTCCTATGTCATTTTAAAGTTAATCTTATACAAAATGCTTATTAGGAGTAAAATGAAGTACGCCTCATCCATCTGGGACCCGCACCTTGAAACCCTTTTGCAGTCACTTGAATTAATCCAAAACAATGCCGCGCGTTTCATTTATAGTAATTATAGTCACACATCATGAGTAACTTCCATGAAAAGCTCCTTGGTACTTCCTCTGCTCTCAGACCTGACGTAAGTGCTTTCGCCTTGCTTTATTTCATAAACTATATTTCCACAATTCCTACCTGCGCGATAATCTTATATCATCTCCTATATACATTTCCTCTCGCATTGATCATAGCCATAAGGTTGGAATAATTCATTGCCACACCAGAACCTGTCAGGAATCATTTATTCCCAGGACCTCTCAAGAATGGAACCACCTTCCCGGCGCAGTTGTTGCAATCAAGGGCAACTCAAAGTTTCGTTCGGCCATATTTGACATCATCGCTCCCTGATACAATTAACTAATCAATTTTTTTGTGTTAACTAAACCACTTTTGCTGCTTTGTTAGTTACTTATGTATGTTTTTTTCTCTTTCTTTACCCACTCCTCTCTGTAATACCTCTGTCTTGAGGGTATGTATAATAAATAATAAATAAATAGATGAATTTGAAAAACTTATTGACCAGCTCCCAGATCTATTCATGTTGGTTGGAGATTTCAATGCGCAGCACCCACAATGGGGATGTACAAAAGTTGATTCTCGGGGTGCGCTAATCGAAAAATTTTTATTGTCCTCCGGTTCCTGTATTTTTAATGAAAAAGAGCCAACATACTTTAATATAGCACACAACTCATACACAGCAATAGACCTTGCTATTGGCTCTCCGGTGCTCTTGGCAACCACTGAGTGGGCTGTTATTGATAATCTGTATGGTAGCGACCACTTTCCTGTTTCCTTAAACCACACAGGAAACATTAATTTAGGTGTAAATAATCATAGGAAATTTAAAGAACAAGCTGCTGATTGGAAGAAGTTCCGAGAACTCTCAAAACTGTCCAGTTCATCAATTGTAGACCTAGCTAGGTATAGACGAATCTCAATCCATGATCACACTGCATATTATAGAGGCCGCCCAGAAATCAATCCCACAGACATGAAATAAAACGCAAAACAAGCGAAGGCCATGGTGGAATTTGGAGTGCAAGAATGCCCGTGAGAAGCAAAACAAAGCATGGGCAAAATTCCGCAGGTATCCTACAGTTGACAATTTAATAGACTTCAAGTGTGCTAAAGCAAATGGCAGGCATATCCGACATGCATCCAAACGGGAAAGCTGGCAGTCATTCCTCTCATCTGTGAACTGTGAACTCCTACACAGATACACATAAAGTGTACAACAGACTTAGAGCACTTCAAAGGCGCAGTGCTCACCTAGTGCCTCTGGTCAGCACTGCTGGTGATACACTGGAACACCAAGCAGATGCAATGGTCAACATTTTGAATATATTTTCAGCTCAGCGCATTATATAGACTCCTTCATGCGACACAAGCTAGCGGAAAAGCCGAAACCTATCCGTGATAAAAGGACATCCACAGGAGGGTACAATAGCCCTTTCACTATGGAGGAACTGAAGGTGGCTCTGGGAACATGTGGCAACTCAGCAGCAGGCCCAGACAGGATTACATATGGCATGCTGAAGCACGTACATGAACACACCTTTGTAACCAACCTCTTTCTGTTTAACAAAATACTAGTATGGTCCTCTGGGAAGCCTGGAAAGAGGCTGTTATCATACCCATTTTAAAACAAGGAAAAGAAGCCGCACTGCAGCTAGCTACAAGCCCATTGCCTTGACTAGTTGCTTGTGAAAGATCTTTGAAAAAATGATAAATTGCCGCCTCGTGTATTTTCTTGAATTTAACGGCCTTCTTGACCGACGTCAAGCTGGATTCAGGTCTGGTCGGTCGACAACTTACCAGCTTGTAGCATTTGAGTCTTATGTCAGGGACGTCTTTATCCAAAAACAACACTGTCTTTCTGTATTCTTTGACCTGAAAAAAGCCTATGACACGACCTGGCATTATGGCATTCTCCGTGATCTGCATTCTCTTGGAGTCGCGGGAAACATGCTCAATACTATAGAAAGCTACCTCTACGCACCATCGTGGTTCGTGTTGGAAATGTTCTATCGAAGCGGTTTATACTGGAGAATGGCGTCCCCCAAGGTGGCGTTCTCAGCTGCACGCTTTTCATTGTTAAAATGAACTCCCTAAGCAGTGTGTTGCCCAAAACCATCTCTTACTCTTCTTACGTAGACAATGTCCTGATCAGTTTCAAATCCTGCAACTTGGCCATCTGTGAACGGCAAATTCAGTTGGGGGTAAATAAACTCTTAAGCTGGGCAGATGAAAATGGTTTTAAATGTAACTGTGGAAAAACCATCTGTTTACCTTTTTCTAAACAGTGTAGCATTAGGCCAGACCCCACGTCGCACTGAAAGGGCAGATCATAGTCATTAAAAAAGATCAGGAATTCCTAGGTGTTGTGGTTGATGAAAAGCTTACCTTTGTTGCACATATAAAGCAGTTGCGATTGAAATGCTTGAAAGCATTGAACTTACTAAAGATTCTTTCCCATCAGTCATGGGGTACATACCGTGACTGTCTACTGAACCTTCTGAATAGCGTAGTCTTGTCACGTATTGACTATCGCTCGGTAGTGTACGAATCAGCGTCAAAGTCTGTGCTAAAGATGCTTGACCCAGTGTACCACCTCGGGCTCCGTCTGGCCACTGGTGCTTTCAGAACAAGCCCAATAGCCAGCCTTTATGTTGAGGCGAACAGATAGTCACTGGAATGACGAAGGCAGTGCACAAGCAATAGTGTATGCCCCTAAGGTGGTTTCTCATGTAGAGCAACCATCTGGTGCACTTTTGCGGGACACAACCAACACCCATTTGTTTTTGAGGTGACCATCAGCAATGCCACCATATCTCGTAGTAGAGTCGCGTCACACCTTGAAAGCCTGCACATACCGGTCTCCAATCTCCAGGTGGTCTCTCATAAAGACACCATTGCACCGTGGGAACTACACGCTTTTAACTGTGATATGTAATTTCTTGAGGTTAGCAGACATGGGCATCCTCTCGCAATAAATCAGCATTTCATGTACTTGCAGGCAAAATACAGGTGCGTCGAGTATTACACTGACGCCTCTAAGTCCTCAGCTGTCGCATGTGCTGCACATGGCCCTGAATTTTCTGAATCGAAAACAATGAACGAACATCAAGCATATTTACTGCAGAATGCTGTAGCATACTCCTGGCCGTAAGGCACATCCTGCAGAAGAAAAAAACCAGCCCCCATCATATACACAGACTCCCTCAGTGCGGTGACTGCGTTGTCATCCGGTAAAAAGCATATAAGTCCAGTGACTAATTTCCTTCTAAAATGTCTCATGTTGGCTCACAAATCCAAAGTTAAAATCACACTGTGCTGGGTGCCGAGGCACTGCAACATAGCTGGCATTGAGGTAGCTGACAAACTTGCGGAGTCGGCTGCTCTTTGTAATTCTCTTGACATAGATAATGTACCCTACGAGGACCTCAGGCCACACATTAGAAACAGAATCTACAGTGTAGACCGCTTATAACGTAAGTCGCTGGAGTCGCGAATATCTGCACTATAAGCGGTACTGCACTATAACCAAAACAACGATTTTCAAGCCCTGCACGTATGCAGAACATATGTAGACCAAGCATGTAGACACGCTTTGTACTATCGCGCTCACATTGCGATTACGTTTTCGCCATTGAGCTGGCGAAAACATGATCGCGATGTAGCCGCTGCTCTTCAAGCTCGACAGCTTTGCACCGAGCCAAAACGAAACAACTGTTTGCCGCAACCGCTGCGGAAAAAACCGTGACTGCTATCGACGCGATTATGTGACTGTTATCGTGACTGTTATCGACGCGATTATCGACTCAATTAATTTTAGGCCCTATACACCACTGTTTCTTATCCTTCTCCTTGAGTACTGCTTACTAACCTGAGTCGACCACCAACCTTGTGTTTGGCGCTCTTTGGCCACAGTTGCTCTTGCACCATAAAAATCTACTACTAACTATCTTACCGCTAGTCAGGTGCCATCGGTACAACAACGCGTTGTATCGTAATAAGGATCAATAAGCTGGGCCAACATCTCGAAATGTACACGCACTGAGGAATCCATTCCGCAGAAGCAGCCAGACAACAATGCAAGTGTTCTCGTGCACAGCTCGCAAGATTGTGCACAGAGCAAAACGAAACAGACGCAACAGCTCGGGGGCTTGTGCGCAAGACCGTCACTGGAAGTGTGCTGTGCAACAAAAACGCGATAAAAACAATGAAAAAAAAGGCAGTGACATCTACGTCACGTGACGCTATCCCCTGGCTCTGGTATGGAATAATGCAGGGAAGGAATTGAAATCATGGGTTCATGACACTTCAAATATTTCTATCTCTGCTAATGAACCAATTTGAAAAATTCTTACGGTAGAATGCTCCCGAGAGGGCACGTAACAACTTTCAGCATATAACCAAAATTAGATATGTGGCCTTGTAAGGGGCCCTATAAGAACTGTGTATAGGACAATCTATAGCAACTACACAGAAAGCAAGCTGCAGGGTTAAATGTTTACATATGCCATAGGTATAAGCTTTTTTAGATGGGTTTTACTGCTGTACAATTGACTTGTAGTTTTCATGTGCTGATTTTGCAAAGTGCAGTGTTTTCTAACATCCAGTGTGTGTTGTTTCCAAGGCACTTACATGCCTTTACAAATAAATCTTTTTCAGACCCTGATTGGGCTGCTGTTACCAGATGCTGCCGTTGTTTTTGAAAAGGCTGAAGGCTCTACAGTGAACCTTACTGGACATGCCAAAGGGTAAATTTAAAGTGACATGCTGAAGGGTTTGCATGCAGCAACATAGGACAGTCTTTATGTTAGGTAGTCATGGTATGCTCTTTATACTGGTCTTGTACTGCACTTTCTTTTGATGTCTTTTCATTCAACATCTCAACTACTGTTTTTTGTCAGGAAAATGGTACGTCAGTCTATCATCAATCCAGACTGGGATTTTAATAAGATGGGCATTGGAGGGCTGGACAGAGAGTTCAACGCTATATTCAGAAGGGCATTTGCCTCAAGAGTTTTTCCACCTGAAGTTATTGAACAGCTTGGTGAGTTCGAAGGAACACTTTCATCTCTGTGAAAATAAGTAATAATGTTGATGCTAGCCACTAGTTCGACAGTTTCTGTGATACTGAATTAGTTCACATCTATAAATTGCTGTCCTGTCAGCACTCTCACTCATGCAGATAAAGCATGAGCAGAAGTTGCGACTGAGTGCCGTTTGTCTTTCTGATTGGCCATACTGTTTAAGGCCTTCTAAAAGCCTTCGTGGGCATAAATGCAAATTCATAAAGGCATTTCTTATTCTCTCATGGTGCTTGTGTTTGCAGACCTGAAGCATGTCCGCGGCATCCTTCTCTATGGGCCACCTGGTACTGGGAAGACTTTGATGGCTCGTCAGATTGGCAAAATGCTGAATGGACGAGAACCAAAGATAGTAAACGGACCTCAGATATTAAACAAGTATGTTGGTGAGTCTGAAGCAAACATTCGGCGCCTTTTTGAGGACGCAGAAGAGGAAGAAAAAAAGGTACACTCACTGACTTTGCACTGTTTTCATTTAGCTCCTTCACATTATATATTTTTCTCTTATGCTCTTTCTTTTCAGTTGGGTGTCAACAGTGGCCTCCACATCATAATTTTTGATGAAATTGATGCTATATGCAAGCAGCGAGGCTCAGTGGTAAGACTTGTAGAAAACAGAATGAATACTGGCCTTGGGTTTTGAAGTCGTCTGCTGCACAATTGTTATGTTTGTATGCAGGCTGGAAACACAGGTGTTCATGACACTGTGGTGAACCAGTTGCTGTCCAAAATAGACGGCGTGGAATCATTGAACAACATTCTAGTGATTGGTATGACCAACCGTCGGGACATGATTGACGAGGCGCTGACCCGACCAGGTCGTCTTGAGGTGCAGATGGAGATTGGGCTCCCCGACGAACCTGGTCGCCTCCAGATTCTGAACATCCACACAGCGCAGATGCGCACTCACCGCAAGATGGCTCCTGATGTGGACTTGGCTGAGCTGGCTGTCCTTACTAAAAACTTTTCAGGTGCCGAGCTAGAAGGCTTAGTACGTGCAGCACAGTCAACTGCCATGAACCGGCTCATCAAGGTGAGTTCACTATGCTGGTCCAGTGCAGTTACCAATAAGGCAGTGTGTGCTCTTTTCACTAGCAGCTTCCCATTCTTCCCGCATGCCGTATTTGTGTTAAATTTCTGCCATGATTGCATAGTAGCAGCAATAATACTGCTTATGCTTCATATTATTTTGCAAAATAAATGCATTCTGTGACAGAGCACAGGTACTATTATTTGCATGTACTTGCAGGTCTGTTGTTAAACAGAACATGCAGGCATCTGACTTGCATCTTGCAAAGGCTGCAGTTGTTGGTGTTTGCGGAAGTGCTGTCAATGCATTATGCAGCTATGTAGAGAAGAGCTAGGGCCATCTTCCTTGTGCCATCTGCCACAAAAACTATGCTTCCTGACTTACCATGCAGGAAAATTTGCTCATGCTCGGCTTATATGTGTTCCCATAAATAATGGACTTACCTGTACATTTCCTCTTGAACCTTTGCCAAAATAATCTGTCACAAATGTTTTTCAGTTGGGTAAGGATAACTAATCGCCATATGTTCTTAATCCAGGCAGGAAGTAAAGTGGAACTTGACCCGGAAGCTGCTGAGAAGCTTCTTGTTACCCGACCTGACTTCATGAATGCACTGGAGAATGACGTGAAGCCGGTAAGAGTTGAATCTCAATTAACTAAAGCTTTTATGTCTTGCTTGGTTTAACTTGTTGATCATGGTATTACAGGCATTCGGAACTAGTTCAGAAGAAATTGAACAATTGGTGTCTAAAGGTGTTACCACATGGGGACCACAGATAAGTGCCATACTGGAAGATGGTGATTTATTCATCCAGCAGGCACGATCTCCAGAGTCGAGAGGTTTGGTCACAATCCTTCTTGAAGGTGGGTGCTGTTCATATCTTTGATGAGTACTGCTTATTGTTCCTTTTGGATTAAGATTGAAACGAGAATTATAAAGCATATTGGAGAGTTTCTGTAAGAAAACTAAACTTGAGAAATTTTTAAATGTGAAGCACCATCTGTAATAAAGATAACTTAAACACATCAGAGGTGTATTCTTATGTAAAATTGCATGCACAGTAAAGGTTTAACGTCCATATCTCTAGTTGCTGCTTGCTTTTTGCATTCGTATATTGCATAACTGGCATTTTTATGTGAGGTGAATACTCGAGCACACTGATGAAAAAAGTTAGTTTAAGATTTCATGCTTCCCTTTTTTTAAATGCATTGTAAGTTGTAACCATGGCATTGTATCAGAAAAATTCCTCATCAATTTTGGTCTGATGCCAGCTCTGACTTTGCTCCATCTCAGTGTTGCAGAAAAAGTTAGTGTGGTTCAGAAACTGATTTGGTAAACCGATCAAGCATCACATAATGCTCTAAAGCAGGGATCAAGCATCACATAATGCTCTAAAGCAGGGGACGGCGATGCCTGTCGGCACCATGCTAAACCCTGCGGTGTTCGACTCGCGTTCGTTTGCGATGCGTTGATTGCTACGCGTCGATTGCAATGCGTAGTTCATTTCTCGCCTTGCTGCCGCTTTCGTTGCAGTCTTTTCTTCTTGTGAGTGGGTGTTTTGCATCCATGTTTGCACTCGTCTGTCTAAAGAAACTTTGAACAGGTCGCGAAACCGCGATTTCCCAGACAGAGACGCGGAAAGAAACGGCTCATCTCATTACCCAGCGCGTCTGCAGACCCCGAACGTATCGCGGATTGGGACAAGAACATATGACGCAGATCGCCGGGCAAATGGGGAGACTCGCGTCGTGTCTCGCCTGAAGTCCGCCCATGTCTCAGCATGGTCCGGCACAGTCCCGAAGTGCAGCGCACCAAGCGGCCGGCGGCGGCAGGCATCACACTCGGTGCTTCCGCGACACCCGCTCTCGGCACACTAGTGATATAATCTCGACCGGGTGAAGTGGGTCGTCACCGCAAGAATCAGGAGACGGTGATGAAGGCGGGCATCGTGATGATGAAAAAAATTAGAAAGTATTGTATTCACTTCATTGGTACATGGTTTGGCTCTATCCGAGTCTCGAGCGGTTCTGCCTAACAAGGGGGGCCAGGACTTGGTCTTGTGGTAGCCGATGTCTCCTTCGGGGAACTTGTGGAAGTGTCAGTCCTCTGTCCGGTGGTCAAGTTGACGACCTCCTCCCCCTCGGGTCCTCTCCTTTGGTAGCTCGCCTTTTGTGTCTGCTCAAGTCGTAGAGGTGTGACGCTTTCTCGGGGATGAAGGGGATTATCTCGTCACGGGAAAGGCGCTCGGGCTTGTTTCCCACATTTCAGAGGTACAGTTTCAAGAAAGATCATAACCGCCTCTTGGGTATGAAGATAATTGCCCCGACACGGGAACGTGCGCGGGTTTGGTTTCCCACAACTGAGATGCAGAGTTCCAAGCCGATCATAACAGCCCGTCCACCGCCACAGGAGGTCTCGAAGGGGTTGCAGCATCCAAACACCTCGAAGAGACCGGCAAACCCCGTGCCTCTGCTTCGTTTCGCCGTTCGTTCCAAGGCAGGCCAGGTGACACCTTCTGGAAATAGACCACGCCAAGCCCAAGGCACAACAAATAGAGAGCACCCAACTAACCATGAGAACTGCCAGGTTCACACATTCTTCACATAAAACCTTATCAGAATTATACCTGCAGCCCTTGTTTGAGATTCCCGAAAATTAACAAAAGGAAAAAAACTAGACTTCAATGCATATTTCAACCTACCTAATACCTAACGTTTTTGTTTCTCTTGCCCGGGAAAGCCGCGTTTATTGAAAGACTGAGAGCGCATTGAAAATGATCAAAGGGATAAATGCTGCGCGGCGATTTAGTTACTCGTTGGGTCAGTGCTACCTGCCAGTACCAGCGCTTCTAATGCCAAATGTACTGCGCTCTGATGACCGCTTCAACTCCTAATTAAGCTGATTCATAAAGTGGCAGTTAAAGCCAGGAAACAAAAAGCCAGGATACTCTATCTGCTCGCAACACCGGGAAAGAAAACTGCTTCTTCGAACTCGCTTGAGCAAATTAAACTTCCACAATGGTAACCGATAAATGCACCTACCCTGTAAGCATTGAATTATCCAAAATGGTTTATTTCTACAAACCTCGAATGTTAATGCCTATCTACAAAATCAGCACGTCCACGAGCCACCACCATCGCAAAACTTGCTTCGCAGTTTTATTCGTGTCACTGGCTCTCATAACAATCAATACAGCGAAACACCGAGATTAATGCGGAACCTTTGAAATTAAAAGAAATAAGGTCTTAATAACTAACAAAAGAAAAAAAATGCAACGTGTTTTATTTACAAATTTACAAATGAGAACCTTATGGAGGCGCCCAATTCGACAATTACTACCTCTTAATGCGCACTCGACTAGGTCGCAATCTGAAAGTCATTGGGCCTCGCCATGGGCAATAAAGGGCGCCAGACATACACTGCCCCCTCCCGTCACCTGTCAATTCGTGTGGCCGCAGCTTTCTTTCTCGTCTCGGAGAGGGAGGCCGTAAACGCGAGGAGAATCGCCATTCTTCCTTTGTCCTCGCTCTCGTGGACAAAGGAAGCTGCTCTCCCCCTCATTGACGGTTTGACTGGCCCTTTGTGTGCGCGCGTACCTCAGCCAGGTTGATCTTTTCAGCCGCATTCCTACTCGCGGAGACGCTCCCTGTTCTGTTGCCATCCGCCTTTGGTGACGTCTCCGTTTTCTCAACCACCATAACGAGCCCTGTGAAATTCTGCATGATGGCCTGTTCCCTTTGCTTACGGGCTGTGGTGTGGCGTCTTTCTCGAATTTGCGCTGTGCTAAATACTTCGCTCATTTGCGCCGTCTGAAAAATTTTTGCCTCGCCAGGCGGTCACCGAATGTACCTCTACAATCCCCGATCGCCCAGTTCCTGCCCTGTTTGGCCGCCATGTCAGTCTCCTCTCCTTTGGACGATTCCAGAACGTCGCTCAAATGCGGAAGTACAAGGGAGTTTTTCAGCGCCTCCTTGACCTTTTTGGGGCTGCTAAAACAAGGCTTGTCTCCGTAAGGAACGTTCTCCGGAAGAGCCACTGTTTCTACTCCCATAGCGTAATCGTTCTCTTCTTGTGCCGCACTTCCTTCTTTAACAACCTTCAGAAGGTCTAAAGATCCTTTTGAATGCGGCAGCACCAAATTAGTTTCTAATTCCTCTGCTAGCCCTTGCTGCACCGCAGTATGCCCACTGACCTGGATGCCTTCTCGCTAGCGCCTTTTTCCCCGCTTTCACTAGCTATGTGCTGTGCTTCCTGAGTGCCTATGTCATGAGGCCTTTCCCTTTCTTTGTTGCCGTGCCTTATCTCCGCCGCGATCTTCTGGGCCTGGGGACGTGGGAGAGCTTGGACCGTATGGTCGCCAAAACTCAGGCCCTTCTTCTTTAACAGCATCTCCGAGCGATTTGAAAATAAGTAGGGGTATTGCTTGGACAGATTTTGCGATACTGCGACTTCAGTCAGAAATATTCCGAATGGCCCCTCGATCTTTACGCTGGCTATGGGCAAACACACACTATCCTCCTCAACTACCTGCCGGATCCACGCATGTTCCCCGGTGAAATCCTCAGGTTGCACATACGCAGGGTGGACGATGTCCATTGTCGCAGCCGAGTCCCTAAGTACCCTACATGGCATTCCATTCACTGCGAAGTTGCAAATGTAGGGTTCTAAGAGCTACAAGTTGCCGTCGTCATTCACCAAAGAAAAAACAATCCTAGGCTTCCGACAGCCGATCGCAAGGTGTCCAGGCTCCTGGCAACGGAAACAGACGACCGGTTTTCTAGCCTCAAACGCCCTTTCTGTTTTTCTTTCGTCTTTCGCTGCACTGTTATTCTGGCCTAAATTATCTGTCGGCACGTCTTTGGTCTCACTTCCAGCTTTCTCTTTGTGAAAGGGGCGCCTGTTTTCCTCTGCCGAATTTAGTCAACGGCCTGACGCGCGTTTTCTTGGATTCGCGACCTGCGGCGAATTCATCCGCTAGCACTGCAGCACGGTCTAAGTCCTTTTCGCCCGACCTATCTTGAATCCACAGGCACATTACTTCGCTCAAGGACCCATAGAACTGCTCCATGCAGATTAGCTCAACAACCTTGTCGTGACAACCGAACGCATCTTCCCATTTTAGCCACTCTTGACTTTCAGTGTATAACTGAAATCTTGAAAACACTCGCCCCAGTGTCCTAACTGCCTCCCGAAAACGGCGGCGGAAAGCCTCCGCTGAGAGCCGATATTTTCTTAGCAGCGCCGCTTTTACTTGCTGATAGTCCTCTGACTCGTCCTTCGTTAGCCTTGCAATTATTTCAGTTGCTTTGCCAGGAAGAATGGTCAGAATCTGTTGCGGCCAACTCTCTAGTGCCAACCCGTTTTTCTCGCAGGTTCGTTCAAAAACAATCCCATGTCATCGTTCACCTTGTACGATGGCATGAGATCCCTTATTTTCACTCTTGCTTCACCTGAACGCCTTTCATCTATTAAGAGGTTATTCGCCGATTGCCTGGCCAGATCCCACTGCACGTCTAGTTCTTTTAGCTTTAGTTCATGAGCTCTTCGTTCCTCTCATTCCTTTCTTTCTGCAGCTTCCTTTTGATCAGCTCTGTGCCTTTCTTTCTTTTCTGCAGCGTTTTGTTCAGCTTTCTCAGCTCGTTTCTCTATCTCTTCCCATGCTTCTGAAATTTCGTCCTCAAGAGCCCCGCACTTCTCAATTGCCTCAATAAGCTGCGGCTTTCTCTGACTTTTCTCGACCTCAATTCCCAGCTTTTCACAAAGTAATAACTCTGGCTTTCTCCGTTTGCCCAAATCCATGGTCAATCCCGAACGAGGACTTTCTTACTCTACTGTGACGTGAGGAAGCTTTCAACAGGAGCCTGCATGTACAGAAACTAATTCACCGTTTTAGAAAACACACAAGCTAAAACCTGGCAAATTCTCAAAGAAAGTCAAGCGCTCACCATTCTGCTGAAGCCAGGACGAAGGGTGGAGTATCCCACCACTGCCACCAGCTGATATAATCTCGACCGGGTGAGGTGGGTCGTCACCGCAAGAATCAGGAGACGGCGATGAACGCGGGCATCGTGATGATGAAAAAAATTAGAAAAGATTGTATTCACTTCATTGGTACATGGTTTTGACTCTATCCGAGTCTCGAGCGGTTCTGCCTAACAAGGGGGCCAGGACGGCCTTAAATAACCCCTCGTGGTCTTGTGGTAGCCGATGTCTCCTTCGGGGAACTTGTGGAAGTGTCAGTCCTCTGTCGGGTGGTCAAGTTGACGACCTCCTCCCCCTCGGGTCCTCTCCTTGCGTCTGCTCAAGTCGTAGAGGTGTGACGCTTTCTCGGGGATGAAGGGGATTATCTCGTCACGGGGAAAGGCGCTCGGGCTTGTTTCCCACATTTGAGAGGTACAGTTTCCAGGAAGATCATAACCGCCTCTTGGGTATGAAGATAATTGCTCCGACACGGGAACGTGCACGGGTTTGGTTTCCCACAACTGAGATGCAGAGTTCCAAGCTGATCATAACACTAGTAAGTGTCTTTTAGGTACTATAGTTGGGCCGTCTGTCAGCCTCGTGCGCGCCATTTCAGTGAAGTTCGCGTTTGCGTTGTGTGTTTACTTTGACATTGGGCTTGGATGCCAGGTGGGAAGTGCAAGTTTCAGCCTGCGTGGCTGCAACATACGGACTATTGTCACTGGGTGAGACCGGAACCAAGTGATTCTTATCGAGCAATGTGCGCAATATGTCAGAAGACGGTTGACATTGTAACGAAGGGGGAATCTGCCTTGAAGAGCCACCAGAAAGGCGCGAAGCACCTATCCAAAGCTGCAGCAGGTGAGGGCTGCTCATCCGTCGCAAGTTTCATGCAAGCAGCAAATCTGTCGTCCGAGGCTGCTTGTCAGCATGAAAGCACGGCAACTTCCTCTCGGGCAGCGACACTTGACGAAGACTGCAGAAAGCATGATTCTGTGATCGAATCCGAGATATTGTGGACGTTGAAAGTTGTGTCGTCAGACTACTCCTACAGCTCCAGTGGATCCATTTCCCAGCTATTCCAAAAGATGTTTCCAGATAGCGAGGTCGCGAGAAACTTCACTTGCTCTGAGAAAAAGTGCGCGTACGTCGCGTGCCACGGTCTGCGCCCATTTTTCACTTCGCAAGTACAACAAATGATGGAGAAGTCTGACAATTTTGTTGTGTTTTTTGACGAAACCTTAAATGAATAACTGTGAGGTGACAACCAGATATCTGACTTCGTCATTCATGGGTCACAGCACAGCGGACGACCTTATGCAGAAGTTGACGGAAACACTCGCGTCCTTTCCCCTGAGCAGGATTGTGCAGCTCTCGATGGACAGCCCGAATGTCAACTGGAGTCTTTTCAACAAGTTGCAGCAGCACATGAAGAATGACTTTCAAGTTCATTGCTTGGATATTGGTTGATGTGGCTTGCACACAGTGCATAATGCTTACAAAGCAGGAATGCATGCAACAAGCTGGCCAGTTGACACCTTTCTGTCGAGCTTATTCTCACTCTTCCATGATGCACTGGCCTGCCATGAAGATTTTGTTGAAGAAACAGGGACCAAGCTGTTTCCACTTCCTTCGTACCCCACCGTTGGGTCGAGATTGTGCCCGTACTGGAGAGAGCCTTGGCTATGTGGGAGCGTTTGAGGCACTACACCGAAGCATTGAGTGACCATAGGCTACCCTTGCCGAAATGTAGAGCGTATGAGAATGTCAGTGCTTTTCTAAAGGACCAGCTTGCACTTGCAAAACTGCACTTTTCCCTAAACGTTGCAATGGTTGTGCAGCCTTTCTTGACTGTTTTTCAGAGTGATTCTCCAAAGACATTTTTTTTAGCAAAAGAGCTTGAAACTGTCTTGAGGAGCCTCCTTGCAAGGTTCGTGAAGCGCTCGTTATTGACAGAAGCCACGAGCATCACGAAACTGCTGCGAATTGATGTTCATGATACTGCCAATTACACGTCACTTGAGAAGGCGGACGTTGGACGTGTGGCTGAGAAGATCTTAAAGAGCGGAAAAGCGAGTACCAAGTGTGTTTTTGAATTTAGGGGCGAGTGTCGTAAGTTCATTGTGAACATGATCCTGAAAATCATGGAGAGAAGTCCTCTTAGGTACCCTCTGGTTCGAGGGTTGTCATGTTTCGACCCCAGAGAGATGGCGAAGACAGAAATGTGCCTTGGGAAGCTGAAAGTTGTTCTTAACTGTTTAATTGACAGTAAGCTTCTTTCTGAGCACAAGAGAGATATTGTGTGTGCACAGTACATTCAGTTCTGCCAAGAAAAACGGCATGAACTGCAAAACTATGAAAGAGACTATGAACGCCTTGACGTTCTCTTTGTGCGCCTTTTGAAGCATGACCCGGCGTTCTCGATGTTATGGGAAATACTGAAGGTCCTTCTCTTGCTTAGCCATGGGCAGGCTTCAGTAGAAAGAGGTTTCAGTGTAAACAAGCAGATCGCGGTCGAAAATATGGAAGAGCTCTCGTATATCTCACAACGAGTCATCTGCGAGGCCGTGAAAACCCACGGTGGGCTGCTTAACGTTCCACTGTCGAAAGAACTGAAGTCATCAGTGCGCCAAGCCAGGCATAGGTATGTGTTATACATGGACGAACAGAAGAAGCAAGCTGTAGCACAACAGGTAACCTTGAAGAGAGAAGCACTCGAGCTAGAGCTACAGAGCATGCAAGAGAAGAAGACAAAGCTCCAGAAAACTGTGAAGTGCTTGCAGGAGTCAGCGGATCGCTTTTCGGAAGACGCCGAAGCAAAAAACGTGACTTATCTTGTCAAGGCAAACAGTTTCCGTCGAACAGCCAGAGAAAAAGAAGCAGAGATAACAGCTCTTGAAAAAGAAATTAATGCGAAAATAGGGCTCCTTTCCTAAGTCATGTGAGGAAATAAAATTACGCAAACACTCCTTGAATTCTGCCTTTTTGCATCCTTGAAATCCTTGAAATGTCCTTGAATTTTCAGCCAAATATTGTGTACGAACCCTGCTGATGAAAAAAGATTATGAGGATAAATGGTCTGCCTTGCTTCAAAAACGAAGCCATATATAAGGTGTTACTTACATACCTACCAACTCTCCCTAATTTGTCATTAAGTTTACGAATTTGGGCTTGTTCTACGACTTGCGAATGTTTTGTCAAGTTTTACAAAAAATATTCTGTTCGCGAAAATGTTTTGAAGGGACACCAATGCAAAACATTAAATCAGTTTAAACTTAGGAAGTATTGTTTGAGAACTCCATTATCGTTAATTTTGCGATAATAGGTTGATTATTAAAAGAGAACATGATAGTCAAAGTGCAATTTATTAAATTTCGCACCAAAACCCCCGTGCCGGTGTGTCAGTGTGCCGTCACGGATTTCAAAGCTTTTTTTGTTTTTGTTGTATTTGGACCGCGTTGGCTCAATGAAAGCTACCGAAACTTGCCATGTTCAGTCCTTGGTATTATTTGAATATAAACATAGCCCATTTTTCTTGATATATAATTTACTAGACCCTGCCAGATACCATCAAAATTTGGCATCACAGCGAGCTGGTGTGGGAACGGCAAGGCTGGTGGCGCCACCCATGTTTTGTTTTTGTGCCTCTTCTGGCTGACCAAGCGTCTTCTCGAGATAAGAGTGGTGTTTTTGGCATTGTAGATGGGTAATTTACTAGTACATGTAAAATCATTTTTCTTTTTAGTGTCCCTTTAAGCGTGTTGAAGGATGGGGCAAACTTGATTCAAGAAAAAAAAATGCATACAAGAAATTGTTATGTTTCCTGCACCGCCCTTTAGTTGCAATGCAAGATGCTAAACAGAGGGCTACTTGCTTCGAGCAAGTTTATTCAGACAACCTCCTGAAGCAACTAACATACTGCACAAAATACAAGGGCTGAAAGAAAGATGGAAAAGAGCGTAGTATTTGTTTTTGTTGAACACGACGAAACAGGAGACAGGGGACACTGATCTGGCCTTCTTAGCGTCCCCTTGTCTCCTGTTTCGTCGTGTTCTTGTTTCCTTCACTTTTTGTGAAATGTGATAATTCACGAAAACATTATAGAACACCAATTCGGACAAACTGCCACTCTGATGATACAACTAACAAAAACAACCAACAACAGAGAAACAACAAAAAACGAAAAAAGTGGTTGTGATAACATGCAGAATGCGGATACAAAAAGCAGGAAAGATAAAAATAAACTCAAACATTGAGAAAAACAACTTCCCTTTCTGAAAGTGGAATTGAAGGCGTGCTTAAGCACTTGTCACTATTTTGTGTGATAAAGCTTCACTAATATTCCCTTCAGGTTTTTCACGTGCTCTTGTCATGACCCGAATTTGACCGAAATGCGGTGAGCAGCCATATCTCCTGCAATGGAAGGCAGTGCTGTTAAATGAGCCGGCTGGTTGTGAGATTCTTGATTCATGTTACCAGCACGATAGAAATGGGACACAAAGAGGAGACACAGACACCACAAATGCTGGACTACATCTAAAGATTTAATTAACACAAGGCTACATAAGCACGAACCATGAAACCTAAATAATGTTTTCTGTTGGCATCAAAAAGAAAGAAATGGAGCATCCAGTGAGGAATGAATGGCATGCACATGTGGTAAAAATGCTGTAGGTTTTATAGTTCTTGCTTGGGTAGCCATGTGTTAAGTAAATGTCACTTGTAGTCCACTGTTTGGGGTGTGTGTGTGTCCTCTTTGAGTCCCATTTGTATCGGGCTGGTATCATGAATCAAGAAGGCTAAATGGCCACTATTGTTGCATCTTAGACCCCGACAGTGCGCTCGTGTGTGGTCATTAATGCAACAACCTGGTTGACCTATTTACATTCTTCCACAAGATAAAGCAATATGGTAAACAACCCCCGAGACACATTTCGTGCAACATTTGGCATACTTCTTTGCCTATTCTGTCCATCTTCCTTTCCGCCCTTTGTGTATTTTGTGTAGTACAGTTAAACCTGCTTATAACGAACCTCCATATAACGAATTCCTGGATATAATGAAGTTTTTCTGTTCCCCGCTGTTACTCCATAGAAGCACATGTATTTGAGACCTCTACGTAACGAAGTGGCAGCGGGAGACCCCTCGAAATAACGAATTTTCCCCGCCGACAACCTAGAGATTTCGCACCAAATTTTATCATTTTTGCACGAGCAGCAACCGGAAGCACCTTCTCTGCCACGACGGAATGCGAAGCGGCAGTGTCGCGCTTGGCGCGCTCGAATTCACGGCGACTGCGAGGCAAGAGCGAGTGCATGTGTGCATGCGTGCGAGCGTGCGCGAGGCGGGCCGGCATCCGTCGACCCGGCGATCTTGCGTGGGCGTGACCTTTCCTTCTCGTGATAAAACGGGTCCAAAAATTGCCTGCGCGTTTTAATCGAGTACGACCCTAAATTTGCGCTTCCATATCACCATCGGCATTTCAATATGGCCGCCTTCTACGCACTTTGAGCCTAGCTCCCGTAGCTTCGACCATGTGCTGTAGTACGTGTGCTTAGGAATTAGTCTACCAATTTAGTTAAACAGCAAATGTTTACAAGTTTATACGGCCGATAAAACTACTATCCTTACTTCGTATAGCTGTCTGCTAATTTGCTGTCGCAATTGATGCTTCGCCTTTCGGGTGAAACTGGGACTTTTTTGTTCGTCGCAACTTTAGTGTATTGGGAATAAATCTTGAGCGATAGTTATATTTCTGTATGAAAGCATGAGGTGCGTGGTACTGTAAAGGATTTTTTTTTCCCTCTCTTTTGGTCACGAAAACGGGTGCGCGTTACAACCGAGGGCGCGTTAGAATCGAGTAAATACGGTAAGCGTTTCTTTTTCAAATTTTCGTGCCGAACCTGCGTATAACGAAATCCTCTTTATAACGAAGTTTTTAGGGAATTTGTCAATTTCGTTATATCCAGGTTTAACTGTACATTACTTGTTTAGTATGAACCAACTAGTCCACAACAGAGTATTCCTGGCGCAGCCTAAATCTGCAAAAGCAAGGCCGCTGAAAAAGTCTGTGTAATCTAAAAATTACACTGTATTGCTTCCAAGTATCTGCTGTGCCTAGCTCGATGCTCCTTATGTGTTGTGTCTAAACATAAATATTATCATAAATAAAGTGTATTTAGCCTATAATAAGTGCATGCTCAAGGCAAACAAATGAAAGTATGTACTGCTCCCTTCCTTCACCGAATATTTTTATGAATTTTATAGTTCACGGGTTGGCAAGTATGTATTTGTCTGTAATGCCACCTGTCTCAGCAAAGGGTTAAGAATTGCAAGCACATGGTGCATTCCGTAAATATAGAAATAAGTAATATGCTTCGACATAGGAAACTCCAGCTTGCAACAACAATGTACTTTGTGGAGTCGCACGCTAATGCAGCTTGCAACTGGCTATGTACACAAAAAAGATGCATAGCGAGCCCCCACTCTGTGGCATGAGGAAGGACTGTTGTCATGCATTTATTGACTCACTGGCAAGATGTAGACGCTTTCCAGCACTTGGGTCAACAAAGGGATTTGTATACAATCAAACCTCGTTATAACCAAATTGCATCCGACGCGAAAAATATTTTTGTTATATTCGATATTCAGTATAAGCATATACGCCGATATTAGGTGAAAATAAATCGTGATCAGGTGTACGTGAAATAAACGCAAGCGATGGAAATAAACGCAAGTGCCTTCGATGGACCAGTAAAGGAGCTCCGGCAGATTTTGATGATCTGTCAGTGGCTTGACATGCCGATACATGGCATGGGAACCATAAATTACATACATATACATGTTTTGCACCATTGCTAATACACAACCATGCGATCGGTACGATCACGCACGATTGGCACGTTAGCTTGCTGACTGCGGTCCAGCCAAGCCAAGCCGCTGGCCAAAACGTGCACGCTTGTCCTCTTTGGGTCATTTAATGTTTCTCCTGCTGAGTACAGTCTCTGTCTGATTTTTCACACAGGGGATGTCTCAGCTATCTCACACAGGTATCGCAGCTCCGCTGCTATGGCCGTCAGTTTAGCCACTGCGTATAATCTCGCGCGTGATCGCCGATGAGGTCTTCAGGTATGAACATATTGACGACGAGCTTCCTGCAACAGCTTGTTGTCAGCTGCTCCGCAGCTGTTGGTGCATCTTCGTCACAGGAAAAGGAGTTGGTAGGACTATAGAACATTAGACCTGATCACAGGAGCTTCATAGAGAGCAGTGTCCGAAATTTTGGTTGTCATTACCACTGGTTCTAGGAGTATGTGGCAGTGCCACCCGGAATACTGATAAACGCGCAGGTCTGAAAAAAACAGTACATCTGAAAAATCAGTCGATGACTGTATTTGTCATTTTTGCTACCATAATGCACATATTGAGCCATGTGTGAACAAAAACTTGCTTTGCTATAGCCTATTCTGTGTTGGATCCCACATTTTTGGTTGTGTTATTGCAGGAGAATACTCCATTGAATAAAGCATGGTCAACCAAATTTTATGTTTTCTTCATTATAGCCACTATTTCATTATGTCTGTGATGTATCGAGGTTGAACTGTATATGTATAGCACAATCTCCATGTCACCAGCGCTGTCTATGACTGACAGGCTCATGGAAAGTCGGCTCAGCCACACACAGCTGCTGACTAGGTTTGCTGCGAAGGTACTTGGCCCTGGTAACCAGATGTGCTTAAGGTAAATGTGCCAGGCTGAGTGTGCACATGAATCATGGGCACTGCAGTAAAGAGATACTGAGGGGAGAGCATGAAAGGCTCTTTCCTTTGGCACTGTTTGTACGCGCAGCATAATGTGAGCTATGTGTGCAAGCAGCAGGCTGTACATCACAATGCCGCTGCCACTTGCAGGGTTATGCACACTAGCCCAAATAGGGCTTGCAGTAGCATTCCCCAAACGATCGACTGAGCCATTTAATAAATACAAAACAGCAATAGAAACATCTACAAAAAAGAAAAAAAAAAGGCAGCCTGGTGGATGTGTTATTTCTTTTTTCACAGGTGCACCGAATTCAGGCAAAACTGCACTGGCGGCTAAAATTGCACTGCGTTCGGAGTTTCCATTTATAAAGCTCTGTGGTCCTGATGGAATGGTGGGTTACACGGAGACTGCTAAATGTCAGATTATCAAGAAGGTAAGTTATCTTGCGCTACATTAAAATTTTTCATGTTTCCAATATTTTTGTTTATGAAAATTGAAGCACATAATTGTGGTAGAAAATACTGTTTCGTTCAGATACATCCTCGTGCACTAGTTCATTTTCTTTGCGCTCCCTGATTGCTTACGTTAAAAAGGGTGTAGAACTTCAAGCTACCAAGATCTGGGGCATCTTGCACAAATGTTTAATAGCAAAAATTACAATGATCTTAATGCTGTGTTATTAAATGTTCCCAAGAAGGCTCCTACCTCATACCTTGACTACAGGCTCCGAAAGCCCCCAACTTCACACAGCTGTCCCTAGCTCGGCAGCCACTTCGTAGACCAGTGGTGCGATATATCGATCAAAATACAGCAAAACATGAAGTATGTATGACTCTTTTGGCTAAACCGCTGGCTTGTTCACACTAAAATTGAGTTGCACATGTGTTTTTAATATCATGTTCGTGTGTATGACTTGCCTATACACGTCACTTACAGTGAAGCCTAGTAGAAATAGTTTGCTGGAATGGAACCGAGGCTTTTTCCGACACTGTTTAAGTGAAACCATTGTCAGCTGGCACAACACAGCATGCGTCTGTTTTGCTGTTATGACAGACGGCGCCATGGTTTCATACCCGCATATTCTACACTTTCCGCTGTTCACCGCCGTAAGCAACACATTTTCTGAGTTATTGTGAATGAGACAAGCAATAATGCATGCAAATGTGGTACATTAAAATGTGTGCACCACTGTGTAAAATTTGAGCCTGAACAAGCGAGTGATTTTGCAGACAGAGTGAGGTATACCATGTACTCCCATTTAAGCAACATGGTGTGTGATCCTAACTATGCCACTTTTATTTCTAAGCAAAAGTCGTACGGGAATCTGGTGAATATATTTTTTATTTGTAGCAGTATATAATGCTATAATTGTGCATAGACACTTTTCTTACACAAAACATTACAAACATAAACAGTAAAGTATATGGGTCCTGAATAAGCATTCCAAGATTCCGACATGCAGTACTTATAAACTACGCATATATACCGGGTGTTTCTGCAATGACTTTCAGTAATGTTTAAAAATCATCTGTGGCAGATAGCGCAATTCTAGTCCTTGAACTGGTTTACTCGAAAGGGCAGAAATTGCTTGCACAAGAAATCTAAGTGCCTAATCTACTAATTAACAAATTCACGAATAAAGTTTTCACTGAATTACGTTATGTCACTTATTACAATTTACAAATTTTAGCTTGTGAGACTGCAAGGTATATCCAATTAAAAAGAATTCTGTGGAGGACATCATTTTTGAGGTATGCGCCATCAAACTTAATGTAAAAATGCACTGTGTTCCAGTTTTTTAACAGAATGCCGTTTTATGCATTGAAGCACAGAAGGAACTGGACCGCCTATCTATTTCTTTCGGAAAGTTCGGAAATTATTTTGAAGCTGGTGCCATCCTGAGAATTTGTTCCAATTGGATCTGCCTTGCGAACTCCCAGGCTACAATTTATAAATTGCAATATGTGCTCTAAAGTAATTTGTTAAAAACATAATTAGTGAATTTTTAAAAAAGTTATTCAATTGGGCATTTCGATTTCTCACCCAGATAATGTCTGCCTGTTTGGGCAATCCAGCTCAAAGATTATAATTTCACTATCTGCCACAAATTATTTTTAAATATTACTGAAAGTCTTCGCAAAAACACCCAGTACTTACGTACATCATGCTAACATCCAAATGATCATTTCAGCAAGACGAGTTTTTGAGACGGAGTGCAAGCGCTCGGCACATCACAATAAGTAGTAGTCACCAATTAGCACACTGCTATTTCTTATACAGGCAGAGTGCGTAGAACCAGGCTGCTGGTTAAACATCGATGCTATATTAACATGCCACGGGCCAAAACATATTGAACAGCTCTGTCAGCTGCTAACTACGCTGCTGAAGCAGATGCTTTCATGCAGTCAGCTGCTTTCTCTGAGCACTAGTAGGACTGTTGCTAAACCGAAACACTGCACTGTTTTGTCAAAGATTTTCAACTCGAACACCTTTCATGTCGCCGTCACACCAGTGTGACACACATATGCACACACCACTGCACTTTTTGTCCTCACAGATCACAACATACCAGCATAATTATCAGATAACGAGGCTGGAACTGGACACGGGATACGCTGCATCTTGCCCATGTGCACTCTGTTTACATTCAGCCACCTGGCAACTGTACTGCATGGAAAAGCTCCTTGGTTCCTCATAATCTTTCGTGGCGGATAAGATGTTGTGCAAAATCATCCCAGTATCTTTGATCATCGAAAGAATGCCTTCCAGTTATGAGCGTGGTAAACCGATGCCGAGGCACAGAGATGCAATGAGATGAACTTATTGGCCGTCGCACTGCACCTCTCATGAGAAAGCTGTGTACCCACCACATGCTTGCACAACGATGTGCCTTGCTTTCTTTTTCACACAAACAAGGACTTAACTTAAGGTCTGCCTGCGAATATCATCATGCACAACAATCCCGTACTCTTCAAGGCTGCCATTGAATGATTATTATACTGACCTGATGTCACCCACCCCTCATTAAAGCCCCACACTGGGGAATCTCTGCAGTATTGACGATAAATAAATAAACAGTTTGCGGCGATTTACGGCTGTATTAACTGGGCCAGCTTTTACCCAGCATCCCTAGCCTTGGTAAGAGCCCTGCTGTTTCCCTAGTCGAAAAAGGTTGCAGTGACGCATGACATTGTTAAGCGCTATGTGTCTGACACCTGTTGCTAAAAAAAGGAAATTGAAATTTAGCGAAAATGTTTCTTTACTGCATAATGTTTTCCCTTAATTTTCAGACGGTAAAATTCCAAGAAGTTTGTCGCGTGAGTTTAGCAATATTCTGAATCAAAGGTGGCCTGTAAAGATAAATTTTCCAACCAGTATATTTAATAAACTGTCAGCTTAGTGCAAAGCAGAAGTGATCTGGGAAGCACCTAATAGGATATTAAAATTGTGATTATTTTTGTCTAAAAACATTCATGCAAGTCGCCCCTGGTCTGTGCTCAGCATTTTCCAGGATAGCTGCATGCATGTTAGTCACGTATAGTGGCTCTTGCTGATGCTAGTGCAACCTAAAAAGCACCATTATAACTAAATTTTTACATCCTGTAAGGTCTTCAAACCATAAAATTTGATTCGTTTGGTCTTCAAAGTTGAGATAAGGAGTTGAAATAACCCGCCGTGGTTGCTCAGTGGCTATGGTGTTAGGCTGCTGAGCACGAGGTCGCGGGATCGAATCCCAGCCATGGCGGCCGCATTTCGATGGGGTTGAAATGCGAAAACACCCATGTACTTAGATTTAGGTGCACGTTAAAGAACCCCAGGTGGTCCAAATTTCCGGAGTCCCCCACTGCGGCGTGCCTCATAATCAGAACTGGTTTTGGCACGTAAAACCCCATAATTTGAGGAGTTGAAATAGAATGATAAATCACCAGAGTGCTTGTTTACGCTTCTTATTTATTGTCAAGGTGAAAATTTATTTTGCAGGTGTTCGATGATGCCTACAAGTCTCAGCAAAGCTGCATATTGGTAGACAATATTGAACGCTTATTGGGTAAGCTATTGGAAAGGCTGTCTTTAAGAGGCGTGATCATTTTTGCTTGGCTAGGGAGTTCCAATAAAATATACTGTATTATTAAACCCTAAACTTATTGCCCTTGGTGGTACATTTGCATTGACAGACTATGGCCCCATTGGACCAAGGTATTCAAACCTGGTGCTGCAAGCTCTTCTGGTGCTTCTACAGAAGGATCCTCCAAAGGTATTATTTGCTGTATTCATAGCTGTTTAAGTAGATGTTATGTTAAAAATCTTGCTTTATCTGGTACTGGCAAGAGCTCTTTCCTAAAGTGAATGCTCTTGGATGTTAATATGTAACGGTAGACATCCTTGTGCTCTAGATTTCAGTTTAGCAAGTGTCAAACTGTAAATTATTATATGTTAAATAACTCTTTACTGGGAAAGTTGGCAGATACTGTGATGTTCTGAGCGTTTTGCAGTGGCTTTAAAATGGGGCTGCTGTATGTTTTATTTGTAGAGTTTTCACTGAACTCTGTGTGGTGTCTGTGCCAGATAAATAAAATGTGCTGAAAGACTTGGAGTGCATAGTTTTAATCTGAACACAGAGCCCTATTACGCAGTATCCTAAGAGATTTAGGCATATATTGCATAGCAATGATCTTGAAGGCACATATGCACTGTCTCATTGCAGGGCCGCAAGCTGCTTGTGCTATGCACGAGCAGCCTGAAGGGAGTGCTGGATGAGATGGGTCTGAGCCCTGCCTTCACAGCTGTTCTGCGGGTGCCAAATCTGTCCCTGCCCCAGCATGTCCTGGCTGCACTTGAGGATGTTGACTGCTTCACCAAGGCTGAGCTGGATCAGATTGCCAAGCATCTGGAAGGCCGCAGGCTAGTGGCACTCCTTTCTTCCTTCCTCTGCAGTACTGGGAGGTTTTTTGATTGGGCCTATGGCCCTCATGTGGGGCATGAGGCTAATTGTATGCTGTCTGCACCCCCTTAGTAGTTTCTGATCTATTGCCTTGAAATCGGTTTGGGCTACTATAATTTGGCAATAAACACTGCACACTATACAGGCCTTTGATATGAACAGTAGGGCATATTGATCCCACTTTTCAGGGCAATTTCACTTTGCCATAATCATTCCTGCAAACTCTGCTGAATTTTCCATTTGTTCTAAGATGTTATGAATGTTACGTCAAGTTTTACGAAAAATAAGTTCTGTTCATGGAAAAGTCTCACTGTTCGGTCTCCAACGCTACTGTTGGACGCCAGTGGGGTACCTGTGGAAGTTTATTCAGGAAGTTTATTTGAGGAAATTTATTCAGAGAAGTTTTTGAACCAGGCGAAATCAGCAACAGGATTGTCTCTGAAGAAGTCGCTGCAATTTAAAAACAGTGTGCTGCTCGTCAGTTTCTGCTGCTTCATGTTTGCTACTTGTGGGCTACGTCTGAAGGTAAGTCATTGGTAATAAAGTACCTAGATATCCAAATAAACGCATCTTTCAGCAATGTCCACATGGTAGCTGGCTCTTTCGTGCCAACTAAAGGCAGTGAGGTGATGGCTGCTGCCTTAATAGTCTGGATTGGTGATGTCAGTAATGGCTTGAGCTCGAAAGTGGTGAAGTGGTGACAGTCACTACGGTATGTTGACCGTAGCAGCAATACTGGCTGCCACCACCTGTGCAAGCTGTGACAGTAGAGGTGGCTGCATCAAAAGTTGTGGTGATGGGTTGGGAACCACCGCTACACCGAAAGATGCCATGCACCTAGAAAGAAAAACTGCATGTACAAAAGAAGCGGGTTTTTGAGCGACATCCACATGGTAGCTGCTCTCCTGTGGCCACTGTCACTTGTATTTATGAGAGCTGTGGTACTTAGATTTTTCTGAGGTTAGGCATCTCAATTTGCTATACGCACTACTACCAAAAATAAATTATCCATTTATTAGCCTCACCCAAACATCATACCAGGGTTTTTTTTTTTCTTTAATATTAACAGAATCTTTAAAAATTGCTTGAGGCGTAAAGCACAAGTCTACTCATTGAGCTGGATTACTCGAAGAGGCGGACATTACTCACTGGAAATCAAAATGCATTATTGACTAATTAACCATTTCACTAACTACGCTTTACTTTAGTGCACACATTGCAATATATTAATTGAAGCCAGGGATCTCACACAGCACATCCACTTGGAATGAATTTTAAAATACACCTGTTTTGAGATAAGCGCTGTCAAATTTGTGGTAAAAATGCCCTTGTTCCACTTACTTTTTTTTAACAAAACACCTTTTTATGCAGTGAAGCTCAAAAAGTACTGGAACACGAATGCATTTCATTGCAAACTTTCTAAACACTTATATTGAAACTAGTGTCATTCTCAGAATTTATTCTGGGTAGGTATGGACTTTGGAAGTCACTGGCTAAAATTCATAAATTGCAATATATTCCGTAAAGTAATCCAGAAGGGAATTAGTGAAACTTTGTTAGTTAGTCAAATATTTATTTTCATTTTTCAAGCAAATAAGGTCTTTCTCTGAGAGGAATCCAGCTCAAGTATTAGAATTGTGCTATATATGCCGCGTGGGATTTTAAAAAATACTGTTAACGATGAAAAAAACAATGCCCGGTGTATGAAAAATGCAGCCTTTCAAGCTTTCCAAGAAGCATCTGTTGTACTGGGCAGCCCTAAATGACGCTGCTGGTATGGAGGGTGCTCAATAAACATAACCAGAAGATGCAAAATTTGTACATGTGGCTTGTATAGTGTAGTACTGCACACTGGCTGCTTCTGATCATTCTACAAGCAGTCATGAGGAGGTAGAAGCGAGCCACAAGGCCATGTAATGCCCTCCTTGATGAAAATGACCTGGGTAGATAGTGGGACATATTTGTCCCAATCTTTTCACCCATACTTGTCAGCTTTCAGGTTTGACTTTTCGTAAACAATACAATCAAGAGCACACATGTAAGAATTTGGACACAAAACAATCTGTTCTTTACAGCTTTTACATTATTGAACACATCAGTTGTACTATCATTTCATACGCAGTGAATGCGGCTTTCACACTCCCAAATGTTTATTTAAGCCTCCTTTAGAAAACTGTTAATAGCGTAATCTTGTTAAGCTGGAGTTTTGAAGGCACTATGGCGTAACCTGGTGGTAAGCAACGAAACTAGCTGGGTTGTACAAACCACAGCTCAGCTCAGCTAATTGAGTTACGTTGTCGCCAGGAACTAGAACTGATCTCACCTGCATACTTCATTTCTGGGCTTATTTGATTGTTCAAACAGCTCCAGAAGGCATCTGCATTTGCTGGAGGTTGCCAGTGTCTTAGCTCGTCGGAAGGGCTCTTCATTTGTAGCCTAAAACTATGTGGAAAGTGGGAGCAAGAAATCTTGTAAAGCTTTGAAATGGCCATTGGTGCTATATTTAAATTCATGACTGCTATGCACCAGAACTCAGAGGTCTTGGAAGTAAGTTTCTGAGGGCTAGTGAAGCAGCAGTAGCAGAATTAAGCAAAAAGTCACCAGAATAATGCACTCTGCACAAACACAGTTTGCTAGGTTAATAAGTGAAGCAAAGTCTGCTCACATTGTATGAAGAGCCAGCTGTGCATGCAGTATTGGGGGGATGTGGTTAAAAGTGTGACATAACACTCAATTTATATGTTGCTAGAAGCAGATGAATGGCAAAGTCACTGAACAAATGTGACTGTGTGTTCTTGCTCTACACAGCCTTTTCACACAGAAACACACAAGGTACAAAGACTCGGCCACATAATTAACTGAGTGTCACTGTCAAGTGTTCTGTGTTTACTCTTGGAATAGGTTTGTGGCTTACCCAATAGCAGCATGTGTAAACAGGTACCAGAGCCTGTCAGAGGGTCAGTCACCGTATGAATGCTAGCCGCTGATTTCATCCTTTTACTAGCTTGATCAGTTGATTGTAGTATTGTTCAAGGTCACGGTTCTGAGTTATTGCCATACAGCAAATGGTTACTCATTGCAACAGTTCATTGCAGCTTGACATTGTGCGACTTCAGCTGTGTTCGAAAACAGTTATGTGGCAAAACTGTTCCTAAGACTTTTTCTGCACTGCATGTGTATTTGGCACACTTTGGTGCAGCATTTTTCTTTCTTCACAGTGTACTGTGCATGTGAAAAATTTTCTCGTGCACAAAATTATCCAAAATTTCCACTGCAATTTGACCCAGACAAGCAGGTACACCACATTTTCACACATTTATTAGCAGGGGCTCGGGTTCTGTGCTGCCTGAAATCGATAAACTTGGCAGAGAGGGCACTGCTGACTGGCATTTTTGCAGTCTCGCATGGGCAGCACAACAGGCCTATATCAGTGTTTGAAAATGTTGCATGATAGTATTGTGAATAAATGATCAGGTTTGAATAGGTAGTTGTGGTGCTTTAGATGTAATTAGTGAATCTTTCAAAGGGGGAAATCTTTGATAAGCATTTCATTTGGCTTTCTAAGTTGCAGTTTTTTGTAGTTCACATTGGGCACATTTTTTGTTTTTTGTTGTATCAGGATCTGGATAGGAATCAAGAAGCTCTTGGCATATGTAGACATGGCCCGCCAGGTAAGTAATCTATCTTTGCACACTTTGTGAAGGATAACCAGTGTCTTGTCTTTTGTAATTGCAAGAATGCCTGTTTATAAAGGGCGTGCAAATATTCCAAATATTGAATGCAAATAAAATAGTCTTTGCTATTCGATTTGAGAAATTACTATTCGAACTTGTCGAATATTCATTTGCTCTAAGGGATAGCAACACTGAAAGAGATAACAACAGGGCCAAGTTCACTGCAGAGCTAAACATAGCTTGCCTTCTGTGCCACGCCATTGAAGAGACCATCAAGTACGTTGTCCTTGAATGTCCTGGCTTTGCATTCTGTTGTACCCCGTGCTCAAGACTCCGTGATTCCAGCGATGCGTTGGCAATGGCACTTGGTTTCTGCGGCATCGGGGAGCCCGAGCGCGACTGCGCGTTTAAAAACGGGTGCTCGGCATAAGAGAGGGAGGAGTTGTCTGGGAGCAGCCTGGCCGGACGCTTTGCTGCAGAATAAGCATTGTCCCCCACCAGACGCTGGTTCTTCATTCGCGTTGCCACCGTGCACTCGGGCCATCGAGGGACGCCATCTTGTGCCACCACCACCCACGAACCTCCATCCTTAACTGAGCCTCCCCTCTGGGAAGCTGTAGAAACCTCAAAAGGGTGGCTAGAAAACTGGTAGAGCAATCAAGTGCTGTGGCGGCCTCGGTCTGTGAAAAGATTGATGGCTGCAGCAGATGTGCCACCAAAAGGCACATAAGAAGAGTTCTAGCTTCTTTGGCTTTTTCCTCTTTCTCCATTTACCGTTTGGCCTGATCTGGCATTGCCCGTCGATCTGCCAGTTTCAAAGGGATATGGTTGCAGGAATCGTCATTATTGGTTGTTGCAATCTACAGGGAGAAAAAGTGTTTCTAGTGGAGACCCTTCCGAATGATTCTGCTGCATGAAAACCACGGTTGTTGCACAGACTTCTGTGTGTTCCTGAGCAAACACACGGAGAAGTTTAATTCTGCACAACAGTTTCTTATGTTTACATAAGCATGCCTCACCTTAAGCAGCCTACAGATTTGTTGTCTTGACTAAGGCAAAGCAATTTGTTATTTCGCCAGTATTTCACCATGTTTGGATTCCTCTAAAACTATGTGCATTACTGTAGTATTACACTTAACTCTTTCAACAAATACACTCTGCTATGTGTATGTGGTGACATGCTGTTCCTTTATTTCACTATGGTCATTGTCATGGTTTGCCAGATAGGATCACCTTTCAGTTGTTTCTTATTTACAAGCTTCTCAGTAGACCTGACATCCAGTTAACATCATTAAGTGTGTCAAATAAGCTAAACAAGCCTTTCTTGCCAAACAGATTGAGTGCAACCATTATATGTGACTTAGTTTAGAAATTGCAACTATACAGTATTCAATTTCATATTTGTAGGTAGTTTTTCTCGAAAAATTTTCTATTCGATTACATACCCCCACTGTTAATTTTCAAATGCCTATTTTTTGTCTTTATTTAAAACATTAAATGCTTCTAGCATTCATTGTGTAATGGGTTTGCAGTGACTGAAACCTGATCATTGTGAAAAAAAGCTCTTAATTCGTTTGCTGGCCAGTAAATCTCTCTCTCTGCTACTGGCGACCTATTCTTATCATAGTGTGCTCTAATGTACACTACGGTAAATGAGAAATGTATTACAGTCGAACTCAATTAATGAAAATTGGGTCCGACAATAAAATGTCATCGTTATATCCAATTTTTGTTATACCCATACATTTGTTGCATGCTGATATTGGTGAGCGACATCTTAGATTTACTTTGTTGTATCAGTGTTCATCACATAGAGGTTTGAGTGTAGTTTCACTTGTGATTTCACATTAAATAGATAAGCAGCCAGAAAGGTAATCATCGCTGACAAAATGTTATTGGTCCCAGACCACTTCCCAATACAGAGTTACCAAGTTCATCTGCAAGCTTGAAGAAGAAGGAGCACTTGAGCTGAAATAAAAGATCACCTGTCCCAAATGGTGGATGGACACCAAGGCTCTGTCGCCTTCATGCGGCTCTCGTCTCGCCCAGCTATCTGACCTTAACCTATGGTGGCCAGTTATTTTTTTTTTCTTTTTGGTGTTCACACCTCATAGCTCCTAAGATGGCCATAATTTTTCAGCATTGCTTTGATACTTACCAACCCTGGTGTCTTTGTCTACATGCATATATAAATATAAATTGAATAAAACGAATATATATATATATATATACCTGGTGTTTCACGAAACACTTTCAAAATTTGTTTTTAAATTGCTTGTGGCAGATAGCACAATTCTAGTCCATGAGCTGGTCTACTCGAAGAGGCAGGCATTACTTGCACAAAAAAGCGGACATTCACACAATTCTTTTCATGTGGATATAGCCTTGCAGTCTCACCTGCGAGAATTAGTAAATTGCAATATGTGCCATAAGATAATTAGTTGAAAACTTAATTAGTGAACTTGCGGTAATTAGTCGATTATGCATTTATTATTTTTTTGTGCAAGTAATATCCGCCTCTTCAAGTAGACCAGCTCATGCACTAGAATTGTGCTATCTACCACAAGCAGTTTAAAAAAAAATTTTTTTTTAATGTTCACTGAAACACCCATTCATTACTACAACAGGTGATTCTGCTACATATATTGTGAATCTATTATGTTTGATTCCCTACCACTTTCCTATTTGATCTTTACCTTTGTGAATTGTGATATTGTTCTTGAATGAAAAAATGTAATTACTTTGTTATTTATGGTATGTATTTGAAGCAGTGAATGTTTGAAATGTTTTTTTAGGCTTCAGTTCCTCTGATGGCCTTTTTCTTTTCTTTTTTAGGAAGTTGGCATATGCTGTGGGCAGTAAGACTTTCATTGCCTATAGGCACTTTCTCACCACTCTTATCCTCTTTTGTGGTGTTAGGGTAGATAAGTGAAGAAAAAAGGTTTTCCCATCACTGTGTGCTTTGTCTCGAGTCCAGACAATCTGCTTTGACAAACCAACTTTCTGCCATGTTTTTTTTTTTTTTTTTTCAATGCAGAGTGTGAGTTCACGGGACTTCCATTTTAACTTCTTGCATAAAATGCCATACCTGGAGGTATATGAAGGCTTCATCCAAGAGTTGTTGAATATTCAACTGTATTGCAAATTTGAAAGTTGTTTTGGACATCATTTTCTGTTGGATTTGTTGCTCTATTGATGTTAGAGCTTTGGATGGTCCTGGGACACTTCCTGGCACGTTCGCAAATCTTACAGCAAAGCCCCAATATATTGAATTTCAAGAAATTGCAGAATAGTACAGTGTAATGAAAAGTTAATATATAGCATTATATGCAAGTATAATATCTGAAAAGCCACTGCAATTCAAGGTGCCACAGGGACGGCACTTAAGCCAGTGCATGATCGTCGGGCACAAAAAGACTGCACAAAAAACTGCACAAAAGACCGCACTCGAAGGGCAATTCTGTGCACATGGAATTTGCAGCATAGGCTATGTACACCCACATTCTCTGAGCACCTGGAACATCTGGTGCACCTGGAACGTCTGGTGCACCCATTACCGCAACTGGTTGCCACCCAACAAGGGGGACGTCCAGATAGAAACAAAAAGTGTTGTCAGCAAATTTAACTTTTTGCACATCACTGTCAAAAGCAGTCTTTGACTACTCCCCATACTTTAGACCTAAAGGCTTGGTACACCAACTACAGAGGAATGAGCATCTCTTAAATAATTCTCCTGCAATGAGAAGTGATTGTGGATATTTGAAGCAGTGTCAGCCCAACAGAAGCCCTGATAGAAACCACTCTTTTCTGTGGCATGAAGGTGTGCAAAATTCGACATATCAGATGTGCTGATAGATAGCTTATAGAAGGCCACAAAGCTGCAACTTTTCATGTGTTTTTCAATGGAATATTCCTGCTGTTTGATGTAGGCTGTAATAAATGGTATTCAGTTTCCTTATAATTTCGCCTGACCATGTTTACTTACGTTGAGTGGAGCATGGTTCTGGAGTAAAGTACAGTTTTAGATACTTGTTCTCTTTTCTAATTTCTTTCTTTGTTGTTACATTATTTTTGCAGAAGTATTGTTATTTGTGTGCTTAAGGCATATAAGTACTTCTGTGTGGTTACATTCCTTTATTTCTTGTGATTTTGAAGCCAAAGTTTGGTATGATATTGGCAAAGATTTTTGCCACTTGTTGTAATTGTGTGTCTAAGCATATGGTTTTTAAGCCATGACCATGTTTTTGTTTTTTTCTGAAAAGGGCACTCAATTTCCCAAGTATTCTTGCTTTCCAAATTTTTGCTCTATTATTCTTATTAAAAAAATAAATTTATTAACAGCTTGCCATTTTTGCTGACCCAATTTAATGAAAGTAGTTCTACAAAATATTATATCATTGAGCACATGCACATTCAAGCATCACAGTTGTTTGAAGCCAAAATAGTGACATGAATTGAAACTGAAATAATGTGTAAGTGCAGAGACATGCCTTAGTTCTATTGACAAAATGCTGTAGTGGAATTGAAATATGTCTCTGTGTGGCCAACTTTGAAGCCTTTTTTCACATTCAGCACTTTCTGGCAGTTCTGATTCCAGGTGCTGTTGCTTGCATAGTTTTTGTTTTTCTTGGCCACTGAAGTTGCATGCGTTATGCACTTTAGATTATCAAGCTCTTGCTTCGTGGGTGTAGATAGAATGTTCATACAAAATAATGACCCTAACTCTTGGATGAAAGAAAGAAAGAAAAGAAATCTTTATTCAAGCATAATGTACTAAAAAATGGTTGACAGTATCATCTGGATCCTTAGCCTATGTGGCTAGTCTTGGATCCATACCATAAACGTCAGCATAAATTGCAATCCAATAGCAGCAGTGCCATTAACCATAATTACATCCTTATTGAAACCATTATTGCCTGGCTTAAATTTGCACTGAACGGACCAGATTTTTTCCTTTTTGCCCTTGGTCATACCAATTGCTGAAACTAGCATGGTTCATCTTTAGGAGTTAAAGCATTAAATACTTGGGACAGTCCTCTATTCTTCAAAATGCCTTATCTAATAAAACAGCATCAGTTACACTACTTGCATCAGTTTCTATGTCAATATAACAACCTTCCTTTCTTAGTCTTAGTCTTAGTAAAACTGGTTTTCACTTGCTCTAGTCCTTGTTAAATGTAAAGCTTATTTGCTTCTAGAGAGGGTATCTTTACCTTTGTTTTAGTATTGCACAAAATTGATGTCCAAATCACCTTTGCATGTCCCTTTTACATGAGCACAGTTGCAGCACCTCATTAACAAGATGCCTGGAGCATAAGCCGAAAACATGCTGCTGTTCTCTTTCCGTTTCACTATTGTCAGTCACTAGTGCCTCTTGCTGCAACCACTTGTGAAACACAGGGCAGGCAGATCCTGGCAAAGATGATGAACGGTACATGTGTTAACCAAACACTCGTGCAGGAGTGAGGCAGCAGCAGCTACTGTTCACGCAGGCAATGGTGTCGGCCGCCAGAGCCATCTGTCGGCATCAGCTCGTAGTATGAGGCAGTGCAGCTGCAATTGGCGAGAGCAAGCTTTATTCCAGGCATATAGTTAAGAGGTGTTGGCAGTTGTGCAGGTTCGTTACAGCAATTGAATGCGAGTATCTTAGACATTTGCTTGACATTGTCATTCAGTGGCACAGGATAACCATAATCTTTCTTTTTTTTTTTCTCTTCATGGTTATTTTGCAAGATCCTTCTCCTCCTCCTTTATCAAAGTTTACTGATGTTTAACAAATTTCTTGTATTTCTTCTTCTGTGTGTGTTAGGTAAGGACACACACAATTTATCAAGTATACAGTTACATTATTTGATTGTTCCCATGGCCAGAGAAATCTGTGAATGCTGCAGAGTAAAATTATCACTTTCGTACTTGATGTTGCTGCTGGGCTCTTGTAGACAAGCCTGACACATGTAAGCTAATGTTGGTGTGTTCATAGTTCAGTTTTTCTCTCTTCATGTGTCCACTTCTCAATGAAGCTTCTGTGCGACATGCAATTCAAACGTGTTTATGCATGAAATTTACTCACTCCTTTTTCTGCTGCAATGGCCATGGTTGCTTGAATGCGCCAGAGGTAAAATTGCTTTGCGTGAATTGTAAATTTTTGAAAACTTTCCTAGTGCCTGATTTTTCAGTCTTGCTAGAATATCATGCTCTGTAGTCCTACATTACTACTACTTTCTTCAGTAGAAAGTTGTTGCATAGAGCTTTGAAATGCTAGCCTTGTTAGTGTGGCAAGGGCATTTGCTTGTGGTTCTGGTGTTTGTTGATAGCAGCTTGTTATAGTTACATAGCTAGTTCTCAAATTTTACTGTATATCACTGTGCCTCCAAGTCAGTAGCAACAAACGTTTGTAGACCAGTTTCCATGTAAAGTATGCTGCAAAGTGTTGTCCTTGTAGGTCTTTCATTACTGTAGCAGGCTGTTTACTGACCTTCCAAGCTTGTTATTGCTTGCAGAACAGGAGTTAGCCTAAACTTGCCATTTCTTTGTGCAAATTGTGAATCACTGACAGGCAACAAAACCAAATAAAAAAACTTAAGTGTGTTAGCCGACTACATAAGGTTTCTGCTTTTAGCAATCATTTAGAAGTATATCGCATACTCCTGTTAAAAACTGTTGACAGTAAATCTGATGTTGCTGAGGATGTGTGTGTGCCAGATTTATTTGTTGACAAACATACTGTTTTTTGAGAGGGCTTGTATATGTCATTGTAATTTGATTAGCCATTGTGAGCACTGTCATTGTTTTAATTTCTGCAGGTAACCAAAGAAACTGAAAACATTGTTTGCTGGGGTGGGCATGACATTTTTGATTCAACCAAGAACTGTAGCTCTTCACATGAAAGCATCACTAAGTGCTTACAGGACTCATTAGCAAGATTAAGTAGCGAACATTGATCTTAATTTTTTTTAGTCCTGCTGATGCAAGGAAAAGTTAGCATCCACCTGAAAGTAGCATAACATTACAAAAGAAACCAATATGGGTTACTCAAAAAGAAAGCTTCACATCTTTAAAAATAGAATTGTCCTTGTGAACAAGCACTAAACCAGGCACCACCACCAGGAAGCTATCAGATGTGGTAGGGTGAGCACAAATTAATTGGCAGCCTGAGTTTCCTTGAGCTCGTTTGCTTAATCATGCTAATAGTGACATTTTTATATTTTAAAATGCAATAACTGGCCTAAGTATGTGGTAAGTTGTTTGGACTTGTATTATCCCAGCATATGCGTGTCCAGATGACATGACATTTACTCGCAAAACACAGCTGAGCCGTATCTTGGCTTGGCTTACGGAACAACCATTTCCATGAAGGCTGGCAGACAAATGCGTATTGCATGCCATGTTGCATAAAACAAGGTTTAAAAATTGAAGTGATTTTTCTTGCATTCAAAAGATTGTACACTTAACTCTAATGCAAGTTCACCTAAGAAAAAATTTTGAACATTTATGAAAGTTTCTCGAGTTAGGTGGCATGCTTGGTACAATAACTCTAAGTGTGGGTGTTTGATAAGTATAGACTGTCTGGCAACTGTGCTATTGCTATGATGCACTTCACGCGTCTATGATGCTGCTAGATGTGCACAGTTATTTGTCTAGCACATCGCAAGGATAGTGCCCATCATGCAAACGTTGCACCTCTCTGGACCAACAGGCTAACCCTGATATGTCATGCCGAACCAGGCAAAACCTGAACATATTTATTTTGGGTGTCTTTCAGAGAGAAAACTATAAACCTTTGAATCTCCAGCTGCAGCAATCTTCCAACAATGTATGCTTCCACACATTCACTCTAGCTTCCTGTGAGCATTTTGCAAAAAGAAACAAGCTATAGTGCATCTGTTGTAGAGTTTAGCATTTGGTGGTTTCTGAACAGGGGGATAATGTGAAAGCTTAGGTCTATTAGACAAGGCCTGAGTGAGTGAAAAGAATACAACTAGCATGGTGAATGCTCTGTTTCACCTGAAATGTCTTCCCCCTTTAATGAGCTCCTCTTTCAAGCATCCAAAACAAATTATGGGGCCCCTAAATACGGCTGCTCTATCTACGTGCTACAATAAATTGAAAACTATATGAAGGAAAAAAAAAATGTTCGTAAAGCATCAAGCAGCAAAGAAAAACTGATTCTGTGCTGAGGCTCTGCTAGGTTACTTGATTTCCTTTCTGCTGCACAGTTAACTAAAGAATGCCTCCATTTGAGTTAGCACTTGCACGTGATGTACGTCATGAAACGTATATCTGGTTGTGTTGGTCATTCGATAGCTTAAATTTAACATGGAGCATGCTAGTGGATATAGCTTTCTTTTTTTTTCATGTTATATTAGCGATAAGCAGTACACTCTATTTCCATAACTCTGATGCAAATTTATTTGGCATTTTTCACCATAAAATATGGGATTGACCTTTATTTTTAATTATTCTTTGGTACCGCACACTGCTAGATCATCATTCAAACTTTTTGTGGACTGTGCTCACCCTTGAATTGTCCAAACTGCAAGGAAGGAGTAAACCTTAGGTGTGGGCATAATACCTACATTGAGCTAATTGTCAAGCAGTCTTCACCACTCAGGTTGTAAGGCTACTGTACCAACCAAGCTCATGCTCTGTCTTCAAGGCAAGGATGACGTGGCGCATGTGCAATGCTGTTTTTTCACCTGGAATAGTGTCTACTAGTGCATGGGTTTCAGTTTGATTTATTTGTACGTTTACTCCATGCACACCAGGCACAGTGGGAGCTTCTGCATATGATAATAAAATTATTGCATTCCTCCTTTAAATGTTTTACGAATGCTGAATGAATGTTGACTTTGGGTGCAGATTGTAGACCTTGTCATATAGGTCACTAATGTACCATTCAGTCAGGGTGTAGTGCTGTAATTTATGAAGTGGAGAAACGGAATAGTCTTGGCTGGTGGCTCCATCAGCACTCACAGGAACAATTGCGAGCGAGTTAATGGCACACTTGTGGTTGGTTGATATCAGCATATTTTATTTTTGTTGACTACATCAAAATTCATTGCAATAGAAAACATACTTGCACTCTATTTGTATATGTAATGCTTCAAAAAACTGCAATAAACAAGTTGTGGTATGTCCCCTTGAAATAATGTGCTGATCAGTGGCTTCCTGTGATGCTTGGCCTGGGCTCCTTTCAGTACAATATCCTGTGGTGTTAATTTAGGACTTCAAATTGCGCTGTCAATCTGCAAACTATAAAGCGCTGTGAAGTGAATTCAATACCATGTAACAAGCTGTTAGTGTGTAGGGATGCATAAGGGAGCCCACGTTTGTACAAGCTAGAATGAAATAGTTTGAGCCTCATATGGTATGCAAAAACAACACGTTGTCAACACCTGCTTCTCATGTACACCGAGGAGGAGCTCCATTTAGGAAGAAAAGTCATTTGATGACCAAGTGCTTCACGCACAGGCATCTCATTTGTTTCCATTTTGTGTGATACTAGCTGGCTAAGGCAGTGTAACGTAGTCAAGCCATTACGGAGCTACAGTCCTATATTTTTACCACTCCTTGATGCTAATTAACATTAGGTTTTTCTTGACAGGTTACTAGACAGACAAACCAACGATGTTTCTTGCAAGATATTTAAAGGGACACTAAAGGCAAATGCTAACAAATTTTTCAAAAGATGATGCGCCACCAGTGACAGCACATTAGGAAGGAACAAAGACAGGACAGGCGCTACTTGCAACTGTTTATTGTGGTCAAAGGTGGTTGAATATATAGCCATGGGGCATATCTTCAGTGTTCTCACGCGTGCGCATTCATACAATCAGTGTTCCGCCTTTCTCGTCCCCCCTCTCCCCATGGCTATATATTCAACCACCTTTGACCACAATAAACAGTTGCAAGTAGCGCCTGTCCTGTCTTTGTTCCTTCCTAATGTGCTGGCACTGGTGGCGCTTCATCTTTTGAAAGCTATGCACCAACTAGCCCCACAACGTGTTTTACTGGCAAATGCTAAGGCGACGTGGGCTCTTAAAATAATTCCAGAAACCTCGCAACGCTTGTTTCGTCTCAAGAAAAGGCTTAGTATACGAGGAAATTGCTTCTAAAAGGTCCGAATATCTTTATCGTAATTCAAATGTCCCGCCACCATCCCGGGAGTGGTGAAGTTCCATATGCGGCCTCACTACTTACTGCCGTCGGTGAGTAAAACGGCGCCCGACAGACGGCGCTACGGCTTTCTGCGCAAAACGCAAACGCGCGGTCATGGAGAAACTGAGCCAAGACAGAGACTTGCACATCATAATTGGAATTCTCCGCTCTGCTCTTGGTCAAGTGGCATGGACCGTTCTAGAATCTCACGACATCACATGGACTTGGCATTCCCTGCTAATTGCAGTTTGTGTTGAGTTTCGCGAGCCAGCAAAACCAGCGCAGCACTGCGCGATAACGAAACTACTGAAACGCGAAAGCGCGGGCTCCTAGAGTGGAGAAAACGACACTTTTCGGCGCCCTCGTCGTCGTCAAGGCATAGGCGGAAAGTTTTCATTTTTCTGGGGGGGGGGGGGGGGGGGGGCTGACCAGCTTTCCGAACCCTACCCATGTATACATATGTATGTGTATATATATATATATATATATATATATATATATATATCAGTGGCGCACCGACGGGGGGGGGGATTCGGGGGTTGGAACCCCCCCCTGAGGCCGACTTGACCCCCCCCCCCCCCCCTTTTGTTTAACCCCTTTTATATCCTTACGCATTTTAGTACTGCAACTAAGATGTAAGACGCGCAATCGTCTGCACACTCGCAAAAAGCGCATTTTTTTAGAATTTCCCGCGCAGAAATCGACATTAGTGCTGTTTAGATGGTATTGGCAAACTGTCAACCCCCCCCCCCCCCCCCCCTGGCAGAGATCCTGGGTGCGCTACTGATATATATATATATATATATATATATATATATATATATATATATATATATATATATATATATATATATATATATATACATGGGTAGGGTTCGGAAAGCTGGTCAGCCCCCCCCCCTATATATATATATATATATATATATATATATATATTATATATACATATGTAAATTACACTGGAAACTTCGTGTGACCTCGACAGATTGTTCACTGAAGTGACGAGCTTAAATGAATATTTGCAAGACCTCAGAGTAGGAGACAATTCAGTTTTACAGCCCAAGTCCCCTCGTACCACCAAGAGAGTGGCATCTCTTGGATGAGCCATGCGACAAGCGGATTCAGTTAAACACGTTAGGGAGTTACATTTCTTTTGTGCGCATTACGTCGCACAAATACGCATTAATGCAAAAAGCCATGTAACGCCTTGTAAATGTTTTAATACAAAAGATATAATCAAGAAATCTGTTCCTGACGAAAGGTCAGTTATTGAGAAGATAAGACATAACATATATACAAATTAAACAATATATAACAATTTCTGAACACAAGTTATGACGAATTATTTGCATAAGTATAATGTGATTCCATAACGCAATCATTTCATTACTTGTCAAAGCATGCCTTATGCCACTGGTTTCATTTATTTTCGGGAGGCAGAATAAAGGATTATAGAGTAAATATCATCAGGTGCCCAAATAAACATCTTCTTCTTTCTGGAGTTTTACATGCAAAAACCAGTTCTGATTATGAGGCACACCGTAGTGGAGGGCTCCGGATTAATTTTGACCACCTGGGGTTCTTTAACGTACACTACAACGCAAGCACACGGGCGTTTTTGCATTTCGCCTCCATCGAAATGCAAAAATGCAAACGCCGCGGCCGGGATTCGATCCCGCGATCTCGTGCTCAGCCACCGCGGCGGGTCCAAATAGACATGTTAACAAATAAATAAGACAGCGATATCTCAAAAGCGCGAAAGGACTCGACAGCAAATATAGGAACAGCGGGGATTGTGTTCATCATCATCATCAGCCTATATGTCCTATAATTACCCCTGTGTTGCGCTAGCTGATTCCAACTTGCGCCTGCAAATTTCCTAACTTCATCACCCCACCTAGTTTTCCACCGTCCTCGACTGCGCTTATCTTCTCTTGGTATCCATTCTGTAACTCTAATGGTCCACCGGTTATCCATCCTACGCATTACATGGCGTGGATGGATATTGTAAATGTTTTAATACCAAAGATACAATCAAGAAATCTTTTCCTGACGAAAAGTGATGGATTGTGTTATTGAGCGGCAAATGCAGCATATGACGAATAAAAATTTTAATAAGGAAAATGCACAGCACGGACTGGGGAGTATTACAAATAGCGCAACCACGCGTCTTTTCTTACCCAAATGGCCTCACTCTGCTTGCGCTGTTATATACCCCATTTTCGTTCTTTTGTATAACATTATACTTATGCTAATAATTCGTCATAAATTGTGCTCATAAATTGTTATATATCGTTTAATTTTTATATATCTTATGTCTTCTCAATAACTGACCTTTCGTCGGGAAAAGATTTCTTGATTGTATCTTTTGCATTAAAATATTTATAAGGCGTTACATGGCTTTATTCATTAATGTCTATTTGTGATATATTGTGTTATTGAGCGGCAAATGCAGCATATGACGAATAAAAATAAGGAAAATGCACAGCATTTACTGGGGAGTTTCACAAATAGCGCGACCACGCGTCTTTTCGTTGTTTTCTAAGCCAGGCGGTTTGCTTTGGCTTGTAAGTTCGCGCCTTTCTCTCTCCTATTAAAGACATGAGTTCGTTGTATGATGCGATATGGTTTCACCATCAGTGAAAAAGTGTCCGTTCGGGCACTTGATTTGAAAATGAAGTCGTCGGCAATCTTATTAAAATTGATTTTGCGGGAGAGTTCTTTGTGGGCGTGCAAAATTGCCAAATGGTTCAAACGGGCTTGTCCAGTCGTCGACCGCAAGTACATTTTCAGTCGCCGAAGGCAAGAGAAGGACATTTCGGATGTGGTCGACGAGACCGGTACGACCAGCGCAATATTCTTTAGCTTGGCCATTTCCGGCAAAAGATTTCGCAGGTGTTCGATCGCCTTTGCCCCCCGTAAACATGTGCACGACGTCCTCGAATGTGTGCAATGATGCCGACCTTCGCTGGCTTAAAATGTCAGTCAGCATATCTCTGTGCAAAATCAGGCGTCCTGGTTCAAGGTCGTCACCGTAGAACGCTATCACAGTAGAACTTCCACATGGCAAGCTGCTCTATGTGGGACTTATGTTGCCACATATATCAGGTGGATACCTGTTGTTTAACGAAGACATCACTGGGTCAAGTACTTCATAGAACCTCTGGCGGTACATGTCACTCGCTGATGGAAACACGTGAGCTGAGTGAGTGAGTGAGTGAGTGCAATAACTTTTATTGGAGGCCGGCGAGGACACGACGCGGGTCACGCGCTTTGTTTTGGAGTTAATCTGCGCCGAGTTCAAGCTTGGACCATCCGAGATGGCTGGTCCCTTCGCGTGCGCTGTCTCCCCGAGCGCCTAGTGTTATGCATGTTTCCGCTGGTGCTTATACGGTGGAAAATGCGCTTCATTTTCAGCGTCAGACGGGTTCTGGCGAAGTACCGATAAGCGTGGTGCCCTGCACTGTTGGTTTTGTAGTTGGTGCTCATGCTGTGTTTGTAGCCGGTGCATATTGCAACGTCCCCAGCCGCGGTAGAAGCGAGCTCGACACCCGTTTTTTTATTGCGACAGCAATTGTATCGACACTCCAGGCAAATTTTCGTAGTCGTCGTCGCCGTGATATTCCGTATAATGTCCAAAAGTCATACGAGTGAGCGACCCATACACTGTGGGTGCGAGAAGAAGCGCGTAACACTGAGCCGAAAAGGGTGGTGGCTTGATCGACATTATCTTCCCACGCAGTCAATATTCGGGTTAGTTGAAGGTCACGTGATCATATGCGCGCATGGGGAGGAGACCACGTGTCTTCTCATCTAGCCCTGCCGCAGCTGCGAATGACTGTGCGCGGTTGACGCATATGCGGCCCGCGTGCCGTATCCAATTGTTGGTAATCATTGGGGGGTGCGATGATCAAGGGCGAGCAGGGATGGCTGCTAAAATTCATGCACGCTGTCTTCCTTCTTAGGCTGTTTTTTCGCGCCCCAAGTGTTGCAGATCGCAAAGCCTAAGTTAAGAGACAGGGGTAATTGGAGATCGCTGACCGAAGCCGTCCTGTAGTAGACATAAAAATATGCAGATGATGATGATGATGAATCTAATTTTCGGAGTCGCGGTGAACCGCATGGCTGTACGAACCGTTCGTCCCCGCTGCCGGCGTTCTTCATAATGCCAGCGTTGTGATAGCGACTGCTCGTGGTCATCCAGCGAGATATTTCAGGCTCACATGGTCGGTGCATTGCACGATGTTTGTTATTTTAATTAATAAGTAAATGTTACTACAATTCATATAGGCGATATAACCGACGTACAGACTCGTGTGAGGGCCGCACTTTTTTGTCGCAATTTTGACGAGCCTTACATGGGACCGGGCCATCTTATCTAATTTTTTAAAGTACGAGTATGAAATCCGCCGTAAACCTCCGCAATCGCCTCCTCTCGCCATCCATAGTCGGGTACAACTTTAGAAGGCAGCGACATTTGCCCCTTAAAGGCGGATGCACACGAGCATCCACCAATGGGCACGCACTCTAGACTGACGTCATGAGCCGGACGGCCGGTGACCCCGCCGACAGAGGACATGGCAGCCCGCGCTTCGAGCTGGGCCGAGTCGCGGCAGCAGGTCGCGGTGGCAATCGGTTGCTGCGCTTCAGTGATCGGAGCGGGGCGCCTCTCCTGTCTTCTTAAGTTATAGCCGACTTTTTTTTAGATGCGAAGCAGCTGATGGCGGGGGCTTTGTCCGTCCCTCCGTCCCACACCCCCACAGCGCATGCGCGTCCCCTCCGCCTCTCTCTCCTCTCCTACGCTCCCCCCTTTCTCTCTAGGAATCTTCTACGGAGCGTCGCCCGCGTCCCACACCCCCACAGCGCATGCGCGTCCCCTCCCCCTCTCCTCCTACGCTCCTCTCCTTTCTCTCCTCTAGGAATCCGGAGCGGCGGGCAGGACAGGTGGGGCGACAGCTGCATACTCCGCTGGGGGCGCCACGGTAGTTCCGCGGTATGAAAATGACGGAGCGTGCGCGCCTCATTCTATCTCCTGTGTAGCGCCGCGATGAGCGCTCGGGCCGCTGCCGCGAGACCATCTCCCGCTCAAGCTAACCATCTCCCCGCTGCTTCTCATCCACACATGGTTCCCTTTAGCGGGAGATGGAGTAATTTTTTGTAGTTGCGACGCGCAAAAGTACGCTGCACTGGAAAATTCGCAGTGGAGCGCGATCGGAATCAGCGGTGAACGCGATTGCTTTTCGGTTGGATAAAAAAAAAAAAAAACATTTGCTTTCAAGTTGGGGGTGCGGTTCTTACATGGATTTATACGAGAAGAATCTTCCTTCGTGTAATTGTCTTATGCTTCGCTATCACTAATACTGCTTCGCCTTTGCGGCGAAACCGTAGCCTCTTTATTTTTATTCTGAGTCCTACAGTAAAAGCGCTGCTGCGCATGACTGCTATTGATTCTGATTTCGAGTGAATCCGGCTTGGCATCACTTCAGTTACTAAGTTAATTATATATATTTATGACCTCTGTATGCACTTTGCGATGTTTCCATCCCTAATTAATGTTGTGAATTATTATAAGTTTTTTTTTCATGAGTCGCTAGCATTACCTACTGAATAGAGAAGCTATGCTGAGACAGATATCATTCACGTGCATTTCACACACCGCTGATAAAAGACTCTGCTGAAGGGGTCACTGAAGTCTGCAGGTCTTTTTCATTGCCAAAAAAAAAAAAAAAAAGCTCGCAGATCAATATGTAGCAAGTTGAACATACAGAAACATATTCAATCTCTAGACATAGGCTATCCATATCACTCGAAATAATTGTTAGTTGGCTACCCCTTTCTCTTTAAAAATATAATAAACTTTGTCTTGTGTACACATTGAAATAAAATGTGTCTCTGCATATGGTGTTCACACTGGAAATTAAAATTACATGTTGATGTGAAAAAATACGGATGAGGTAGCCGCGGAAGTATGAATACAAGTCGTGCACGTCCGCGTCAACAACGATGCAATTAGCTTTTAGCCACATTAACATTTTAAGGGAAATGTAGAGGCAAATCAAAAGAAACCATAAATGATTTGGGTAGCAGGACTCTGGTAATGACATTTCAGGAGCTGGGAAAGGGGGCTGCCCCCCCCCCCCCCCCCGGAAAACTCCGGAGGGGGCTCGAGCCACGAAGCCCCCCCTCCGTGGTCGGCGCTTATGCGTCAAGGGTAGCGTCAATGAGTTCTTTTTTTCTGGAGATCTATTTGAACTGGACAAGTAGCATTTTATTTCGTGTTATTATGCAATACAATAATGTTTTTATTACGAGGGGTTGAGTACTAGTGCCTTCGTCATTGGGCTAGTACTTGAATGTTCCAGGGAAGTCTCTAATTGTGTCCTGCATTTGCCTCAATTTCGCGATTACTAAAGCTCTGTTCGCGATAATATTGACGCCTTAGAGGTTGTTGAGCACTAATCTATCATTTTAGTTTGACTTAATATTTGCCTTTAGTGTCCCTTTAAAGACTGTTGGGAAGCTGATGACAATTTCAGCATTTCACTGACAGTTTCAGTCTTCAGCGAGAGTAACCACATGACCTGGTTAATGTGGACGTCAGGTAACCTGGTAACCATATGGACAAGGTGGACATCGGCTACACAGCTGAACAGATAATCAAGAATGCCAAAGCCTTAGTGAAATAAGTTTCAATTCAGGATGGAATCTAGAGTTTCTCATGGATGTGACAATGTTCTAGAGGAATGCCCTTTGACGTTTCCAGGGGCATCTCCCCACTGAACCCATGAGAGGTACGTGTTCTAGCTAAACCAAGAGCCTTGCAAGTTTCAGAAAATTGTTCGATATTCCCGTCACATTTGGTAAAATGACTAGTCATTAATAGGACATGGTACTAGTAAAGCACACTAGCTGAGATTTCGCACAAGGACACCACCTTATACTATTTAAAAGGACGTGAACTTGTGCGTTGGTGTATCTTTCCCTGAGCCTGTGAAGTTTATTTCATTACATACTGTGCTGTGGATGGCAGTCAAGGTCTTTGTCCTCTGCCATGACAAGACAACTGTAGACGGATGGTTCAATGGGAGCTGTCAGGTTTCTATGGAAAATCTGTCTTGTATCTTTGGCAACATATATATTGTGTGTGATGTAGTGGAGAGGGCAGTTGGAGCTCTCAACATTCCAACCACTAAAGGGCTTAGGACTGCTGTGCCTACTGCGAGGTAGCAACAGCTGCAGTACTGTGTATGCTTGGAAGCGCAAAAGCAGCAGATGTAGGGGAAGAGGCACCACTACAAGGAAGTGATTATTGCCGGTCTAACTTCAGCAGATGCCCGCGCTGAAGGAGCAGAGCAGCAAATTACCTTATTTCAGTAAGTTGAATATCGTGATAAAAATTGTCAAGACTGCTAAGTACTCAATGTTAGCGAGTAGCTAGATACGTAAAAAGCTGCATTAATTGTAGTTGCATTCAAAAGACTGGCCAGCTTATCTTACCCCGAGTTGTAGGATGCAAGATTTTTCTGTTTGCCTTGTGCAATAAAAGAAATATGACCTGCAAGCGTTTCACATTTTGTGAAAAGCTGCCACGTGGCGCATTGGCTTACGCCCTTAAAACAATTCCTTAGAGCCTTGAAGTTTCTTCAATATCCTCGAACTTCGTTCTCTGAAAGCTGCATGAGCTCTGTTAAATGGGCTTTGCGCTGCTTTTAAAGCGATAGCGTTAAGGACCCCGTGTCGCAGAAAATTCGGTGTCGGCGTAAGCGCCGGCGTCTGTGGCGGAGAAAGTCATCCCGAACCACCCCGACCACGCAGGCCCTCCGCGTGGCGCAGGGACGTTAGTGAACAAAATTGAATTTCTCAAACTAAAATCCGTCAGAAAAATTGTAAAGTACGACTTAACTACAACCTACAGACATGATAGCGTCGGAGTGTAATTTGAATGTACGAGAAAACATAATTCTGTTACGAGGAAACTAAACACAAACCCCTTTTCCAGCATTTCTACCATACCAACAGCGGTGCGCCTGGGTAGGTCACTTGCGAAAGCACCATCCAGATGGCGCTCGCCTCCTCGGCAGCGTAAAACGGTAGCGGCGCGCAGAGGTGGAGAAAAAAAGAAAGCTGCAGTTGCCGCGAAGCCTGACAAGCATTCAGGGATCTTTGAATGCCATCGCGTTCCACTCTTAAAGGCGAAGCTTAAGCGTCTTGCAATTTTTTCGAACATAAGATATATAAAAAAAAAGCTGCTTGGTTACTACACGCACCAAGCACCAAAACTAGAACTGCTATATCTGACGTGCGGTTTGGAAGTGAACTAATTGCATTCAGTGTCAAGAACCGAGGTTGTCGGTTGAAATGTAAATGCTCCAGAACAAAAAGCGAAGAGCGCGTCCGGACTGTATTGACGCTGCCGCGGCTCTCAACATATGCCCGCGCCAACGCTAGAGGCACCCTCATCGGGGCTGGAGTTGCATCTACATCTTTTTCGTACAAAACGTGCGTCCTGAGTGACATAACTTTATTTGAAATCCGGCGATTGGGAGGCCCGGGCCTGGGGCCGCGTCCTCCTCCTAAGATATAAATCAAGCATAGAAGGACGTGCATGTACATACTTCAGTACAATAAGAATACCTTCAAACATAGGCGCCGACTACGGGGGGGGGGGCTCCGCGGCTCAAGCCCCCCCCCCCCCCCCCCCCGCCCCTAAAGTGTAATTACCGGAGTTCTGTCACCCACATAATTTGAGGATTCTTTTGCGTTGCCTCTACCTTTTCACTTTTGTTGTGGCTTAAAGCTTACGGCATCATTGTTGGCGTGGACGTGCACGGCTTTTAATTTATACTTTCCCTTTATTTCGGCAAATACTGACAATAGGAGGACAAGCGCATTACAAGCACCAGCGGCAGCTACCACATCCTTGTTTCCTCACTTCAACATATATATATATATATATATATATATATATATATATATATATTAAATTTCCGCTGAGAACACCATGCACAGACACAATATATTTAAATGTATACAGGGGACAAAGTTTATTATAGTTTTTAAAGAGGAGGTAGCCAACTAAATGGATAGCCTATGCCTAGAGAATGAATGCGTTGATGTATGTTCACCTCACTTCAAATTACTTTCCGTGCTTTTTTGACCCTACAAAAACCTGCAGACTTCAGTGACCCCTTCGGCGGAGTCTTCTATCAACGGCGTGTGAAAAGCACGTGATTGATATTTGTCTCTCCTTCCAGTAGGCAATGCTAACGACTGACGAAAAGAAAAAGAAAAGAAAAAGAAAAAAAAAAGCTCTTCTAATTATTTACATTTACGCATTAAGGATGGAAACATCGCCTCTTGCATGCAGAGGTCATAAATACGCGGTGTTTCAGCAAACAGTGTCAAAAATTTTTTAAAGGTTGCGTGTGGTAGGTAGCACAATTCTAGTTCCTGAGCTGGTCTACTCGAAGAGGCGGACATAACTTGCACAAAAAATTGAAATGCATAATTGACTAATTAACAAAAATTCACCAGTTAGGTTTTTAACATATTAACTTATGGCCAATGTTGCAATTTACAAATTCTAGCCATGGAGTTCGCAAGGCGCATGCACTAGGAATTAATTCTCAGGATGGCACCAGTTTCGAGATATTAATTCACGAACATTGGGGAGACATGCATTGGCGTTCCAGTTACTTTTGTGCTAAACGGCCGTGGTTGCTTAGTGGCTATGGTGTTGGACTGCTAAGCATGAGGTTGCGGGATCAAATCACGGCCACGGCGGCTGCATTTCGATGGGGGCGAAATGATAGAACACCCGTAGACTTAGATTTAGGTGCACGTTAAAGAACCCCAGATGGTCTAAATTATTCCAGAGTCCTCCACTACGGCGTGCCTCATAATCAGATGGTGGTTTTGGCACATAAAACCCCATAATTTATATATCTATTCATATTTTTGTGCTTCGATGCATAAAACGACATTTTCTTAAGAAAGTGATTGGCACGCCAATGCCGTTCTCCGCAAAGTTAGAGAATTAATATCTTGACGCTGGTGTCAGCCTGAGAATTAGTTACAAGTGGATCCGAACTCCATGGCTAGAATTTGTAAATTGCAACATGGGTCATAAGCTATTAGCTAAAAACTTAATTGGTCAAATTTGTTAATTAGTCGATTATGCATTTCAATTTTTTTTGTGCAAGTAATGTCCGCCTCTTCGAGTAGACGAGCCATGATGAACTAGAATTGTACTATCTGCCACAGGCAACCTTTAAAAAATTTTGAAAGTGTTCGCTGAAACACCTTGTATATAGAATTCACTCAGTAACCGAAATGATGCCAAGCCGGATTCACTCGAAATCAGAGTAAATAGAAGTCGAGAAGTCATGCGCAGCAGCGCTTATACTCGGACTTAAAGTACTAAAAAAAAAAAAAAAAAAGAGGTGCAGTTTGGCCGGGAAGGCGAAGCAGTATTAGTGATAGCGAAGTAGAGGACAATTACACGAAGGAAGATTCTTACCGTGTAAATCCGTGTAAGGATCGCACCCGTGTAAGGGCCGCACCCCCAACTTGACAGCCAATATTAAAAAAAAAAAATCCATCCAACCGAGAAGCAATCGCGTTCCGTGCGCTGATTCTGATCGGGCTCAACAGCGAATTGTCGCGCGCAGCGTACTTTCGCGCGTCGCTACTGGATGTCGAGAGGAGGCGATCGCGGAGGCTTACGGCGGATTTCATACTCGTAGTTAGAAAATGGAGGTCAAATGGCTCGGTCCCATGAAAGGCCGTCTAAATCGCGACAGAAAAGTGTGGCCTTTACACGAGTCTATGCGTTAGTTATAGTGGCCATATAAATCGTAGTAAACATTCTCATAAAATTAAAATAGCAAGCATAGTGTAATGCACGGACTCTATAAACCTGTAAATACCTCACTGGATGACCTCGAGCATTCGCTTTCACAACACAAGAATTATGAAGAACGCCGGCAGTGGAAGCGAACGGTTCGTACAGCCGCGCGATTTACACGGCCTCTGTCAGTGATCTGCAATGACCTCTGTCTCTTAACTCTGTAACACTAGGGGTGCGGAAAGACAGCGCGGCAAGGAAGACAGCGCGCATGAAGTTAGCAGCCATCCCTGGTCGCCCTTTATCATTGCACCCACCAATGATTACCAACAATTAGATATGACACGAGGGCCGCATAAGCGTGAGCCGCGCACAGTCATTCAGAGCTACGGCAGGGCTAGAGGACAAGACGCGTGCTCTCCTTCCCAATTGCGTTTGATTACGTGACCTACAACTAACCCTAATATTGAGCGCGTGGGAAGATATAATACCCCTCAAGCCGCCATCATTTTCGGCTCACTGTTACGTGCTTTTTCCCGCACCCACAGTATATGGGTCGCTCACTTATATGGCTTTTGGATTTAATACGGAACATCACGGCGACGACAACAGCGAAAACTTGCCTGGAGTGTCGACATAAAGGCTTTCGCCATAAAGCGATAAATAAAAAATGTTAGCAAATGATATATATATATATATATAGTAGTAACTGGATTTTTCAATGGGCCAAGCGTATTTAGGAAAATCAGAAGCACAACTTCGCGGTTATCTTAGGTTTATTATGTACCCAACAGTTTCGGTCGGTCCACCGGTCGGTCCACCGATAAATTTTGAAGGATTTTGTAATTGAACAGCGGCACGTACCCAATGACACATACTCAGTAACCCAAGTTGGCGTCAGAGGTTCATTGAAGAGCGGCACATATCCAGCGGTGCATCACCAGTGACCCAAGTTGGTCCGACGGTCGGTTTCGAACCCGGTTCCCTCAGCACCGCAGCCCAATGCTCTACCAATAGACCCAGTGACCCAAGCTGGCGTGAAACAGTTAGATCCGGACATAGTATGTACAGATACATATCGACAACTGCGTAAGGTATTCTAAGAATGCTAATGGCATTAAAAACTATGCACAATGTACGCAAATATCCTGGAAGAAGAAGATGCGCTATCGCCTGAACTTGAGTAAGGAAACACTTCAGGCGACGACATAGATAAAAATCTGAAAAGCGCTATGACGCGCAGTTAGAAAAAAAAAAAAAAGCTTACAGCATGCATTTAGAAACACACAGAAGCGCACATTTACTCGAAACAGCGTTTCCGGTTTTTGCGTTTTTATAGTTTAGAAATATTTCTAGCTCTAAACCTGATGCCTTCTCAACACTGCAGAGCCGAGCTTTTGTAAGTTTTGTTGTAAGAAGCACTGACATCGGGCCAACCATGCACTGAAGCCCTTCCGCCGACATAAAGGGTGAGCGCAGCTCTAGGCGCCCGTTCCTGCGGCGAGCGTCGGCGTAACCGAGCGAACGAGCACAGCGAAAGATGAAAGCGAACGTGGAGCGCAGCGGGGGATGAAAGACGCGAGGACGAAAGCGAAGGAGGAGGGTATGGCGACAGAGTGAGAAGAGAAGCATAGTGCGGCGACGAATGCTACGAGATGGCGCCAGAGTATCGCGCGTCGTCTAGGGGGTCTGTTGGCGGCGGCTGCTGTGAATCGCGCCCACGCGTCACCCACGCGCTGGCTCTCGCGATCTCCAGATTAGCGAGTCAGTCGCGCCACACTTCGCTCCGTTTGCAACGTGCCGCGCAAGGCAGATTGTCCGCGCCAGCCAATATATTGCGATATGAAAACACATATAGAGCTGCACTCAAATTTCGCATTAGGAAGTATCATAATCGTCCATAAATTTTATTGCGATAGCAATTATATGGACACTTCAACCAGATTTCTGCCGTCGGCGTCGCCGTCAACGTCGCCGTCGCCGTTGCCGTGAGGTTCCGTATAAAGTCCAAGGGCGATAAAATTGTCGCCGCGCGCCGTAGGCGTGAGTGAAAGCGCGCGGGGGACGCGCGCTATCACGGAGAGCGAACGCACGGCGGAAAGCAAACGCGACCGTCGCGCGAAAGGCCCTGGGGGTATGGGAGGGAGGGAGGTGGGGCGACGCGGTGCTGCGGCACCAAATGCTTATCTTGCAACAGGCCGCAAGGGGAACTGGCCACTCAATCTCCCACGTGAAAGCAAGAAACCGGAAAGGCAGCGCGGGAGGAAGGGGGTGGGGCGGCAGCTTCTACTGCGCCAACAACTGCATTTGTACTTTGCCCCGCTGTGGCGGTCGCCCGCACCGTCTCTTAAAAGCGATCTCCACACGGCTCTGACCTTTGTATGCGCCGTGCATTCGCCGCTCAGTTTCCGTTGAAGCGATAGACCGCACGAACCTTCGCCCGCTGCGGCGGCTGCGCTTGCTGCCAGCGTTTTGACAGTCGTTGTCTGCGGTCATTCAGTGTGATCTATTCATGTTTGCTTGTGCGCGCTGACACCACGCGTGTTAATTCAGTTCGTAAGCGTATGTGTCCAAGTTTATGCAGCCGATAAAACTACTATCCCTACTCCGAATAGCTCTCTACTAATTTGCTATTGCAATTGATGCTTCGCTTTTCGGGCGAAGCTGCGACTGGAACATTTTTCGCACTGGACTGCGAGATTTTTTTTAGCTGCACCAAAGTTTTAGAAATTGCCTGTGGTAGATAGCACAATTCTAACCCCTAATCTAAATCACTCGATGAGGCGGCCACTACTTCTGCGAGAAATCAAAATGCTTAATTAAACAATTAGTGTAATCACGCTAATGAACATTTTAATTAATTATTTTATGGCACATATTTTAATCTACAACTTGTAACTAGTAAGATCGCAAGGCGTATCCACTAGGAGCGAATTCTCCGGACCGCTCCAGTTCCACGGTATTAATTTTCAAAGTGTACGAATAAGTGCATTGGAGTTCCAGTTACCTTTTTAGTAAAACGCTGTTTTATGCACTGATGCACAATGCTAACTGGAACAACAATGCATTTCGTCCGACACTTTGAAAATTAATATCTCGAAATTGGTATAGTCCTGACAATTCGTTCCAAATGGACACGCCTTGAGAAATCACCGGCTATAATTCGCAGATTATAATATGTGCCGTAATGTAATTAATGGAAAAAGTTAATTAATATAATTATGTTAATTATTCAATTAAGCCTTTTCATTTCTCAAGTTTTGGTCGCCTCATGGAGTAATTTAGATCAAGGTTTAGAATTGTGGTATCTGGCACAGGCAATTAAAAAAAAAACAAAAAAACATTATATATATATATATATATATATATATATATATATATATATATATGTCAAAGGCTGCAGTCATGAGCGGACCTTGATACTAGCGCCAGTCTGGCCGACATAATCGGCCACAGACTATAGTTCCCAATTTGTTGAGTTGATACACGTTCCGTGGAGTCCAAATTAAATTCTGATGTTTTAAGGGCGCCAAAACTACGATATGCGTGATTATGGGGCACACCGTAGTGGGTGTGGATTCTGGATTTATTTTGACGACCTGGGGCTCTTCAACGTGCACCTAAATCCAAGTGCACGAGCCTTTTCGCATTTCGCCCCTATCTAAAGTGCGGCCGCCGCGGCCGCGATCGACCCCGCGACCTCGAGCGCGACGCCATAGCCACTGGGCTATCGCGGCGGGTTCCGTGCAACTCACTGCTCAGAAGAAAAATAAACAAAATAAAAGAAATTGTGCGCAGACTTTAAAACCTGGGGAGACTGCATATATGAGGATGGTGGGAAGGGCTAACTGTATGTCAGGCCTTTCCACTGGCGCTAATATGAAAGGGCCGTTACAAAATAAGTTCCCACGGGAAAACTGAAGGTAACAGGGTAATAGTCAGCTAAAAGATAAAGAGAAAGGCGAAAGAAAATTGTGCAGAAACGTATTGACGATGATTGTCAATGAGCCCGAACGAACGAAGGGGCCGTCGAACGAACGAGTGAGTGAGCGAGCGAGGGTGATGCATCATCTGTTTTCTTGGAACAGCGCACGGATATATGGTGTTTATTTATTAATTTTTATACGGCGCTGTTGCACGAATGCCGCGTAGCCCTCCCATGCGTGTGGCTTTCTGGCAGCGCAGTCTCGCGCTGTCTTATCAGTCTCTGCTGTGACGCGAACACTTCCGTGCAAGGCCGGATGGACGCCGGCGATAGCGGTTCTGCCGCCGCGCGCACTACGTCATCGGAGTTTGCAGAAAGGTCGCCAGTGGCTCTGCCGTGGAAGTCGGGGTGAGCGCCGCGGTAATATTGTCGCCACCGTGCCCTGTCACACTGTGACGTACGTATACAACCACCTTCTCGCTTCTTTGAAGTTTTCCGCCCTGTACACTATTACAATTTATAACAATATTCTGTGCCACTGTTCGCTTCAGGAGTGCTGCTGTTCAAGGCCGTTGACACGCCGTACGGTCGATGCTCGCGCGATATATATATATATACATAAAAAAATATCGCAAGGGTGTACTACACGTATCTTGCGATGCCTTGCCTTCTAAGCAAGGCATCGCAAGGCTTGTGCGCGTGGCGTGCTTTCACATTTGTGCGTAATTCTCGCGAAAAGCAAGTGCTTTGTTTGCGAATGTTTAACAGGCCAAACTGCGTTGCGGTGCTCGCCTACTCTTCGTTTTGGTTTTCGCTGATATCACATCTGCCGGTAATTATTGCCGGCAGACGTGATGTGGTTGGTTGGAACACTAAGAACTGCAGTTGATTGTCGCGGGGCAAATCAAAAGAAATATTTAACGTCATGTTATTTTCCTTAAAAGTCTTACAAATTTCAGCAACCTAGATATGCTAAGCATCCTTGTTTATATAGGTAAGGGCGCTCTGTTGAAAAGAGGAAGCGGTAAAGCCAGTTTTGCGTTTTGGCTCTACGCTGCAAAAATAGTGTGAGCACCTTATGAACTGGAATTTTTAAATGTCGGACGGACAAGTTAGTAGAAGTTGGCTATTCGCAATTAGTCATTCGTCAGTTTGTGCTGACTACATGGAATAATTGAAAGACGTCGGCCGAAATGCACACAGTGGTGAAGACGGTAATCCGGCAGCAAAAAAATTGCAATAATCCTTCATCTGCAAACACACTCTTAGAAAAAAAAAAATGTCAGTAACACGCTTGTAACGGGTGCAGTTACTAACTTTAACACCGATTAATACCTCTTTACTAGCTGTACTACACGATAATTCAGACTTAGTAGGTGCTGCAATTACCTACGAAGTTTCACAGACCAGTTACTAAAAGGTACTACCTCGTCTCACCCATGGTTTACTATGCTATGTAGTGGCTGTCTTAATGCAATGTTTAAATAAGCTATAGTCCGTATCATTATGTTAGAATACAAGTTATGTTCAATAAAAAAATGTTTGGCGCGCATATGTGCAGACTATACGTTACACAAATATAGAGTCATAAATTGGTTTATGTATCCGAATACATAAGTGCCCACCGGTGCAAACTGTGATCCTAAAGGATATGGCTATATGTAGGTTTTTTTTAGCTGCACCAAATTAAAAAAAAAAATCACCTGTGGCAGATAGCACAATTCTAACCCTTGAACTAAGTCACTCAATAAGGCGAACATTACTTCCACGAGGTATCAAATGCACAATTGACTAATTAACAAACTTTCACTGGTTATGTTTTTTTTACAGTAATTTACAGCACATATTGCAATTTAGCGAATTGTAGCTAGTGAATTCATGAGGGAGGTAGTGGCCGAATACTGCACCAGGGAGGCCAATTCCTGTTCTGGTGAGGGAGTGATTTTGATGATGCTTAGTGGGCCTTCCTAGTTTGGTTGCACCTGAACTAGTATAGCCCCACTAGCTCTCGGCGATATATCTTTTTTCTTGCCGGTGTCAAGCACCACTCCATGCCTGAAAATGTGGTGGACTGGAGTAGGATTCGAACTTACGAAGTTAGGAAATTTGCAGGCGCAAGTTGGAATACGCTAGCGCAAGACAGGGGTAATTGGAGATCGCAGGGAGAGGCCTTCGTCCTGCAGTGGACATAAAATATAGGCTGATGATGATGATGATGATGATGATGATGATGATGATGATGAGCTAGTGAATTTGCAAGGCATATCGACTTGAAACGAATTATGTGAATGGCACCGGTTTCGACATATTCGCCGTCAAACTTGCAGCAAAAATGCGATGTTTTTAGAAAACGCTGTTTCGTGCATTTAAGCACAAAAGTAACTGGAACGCCTATGTATTTCGTCGCACACTTTGAAAATTAATATCTCGAAACTGGTGTCACCCTGGGAGTTTTTTTTTTAAGTGGATACGATACGCCTTGCGAGCTCACCGGCTACAATTCCTTAATCACATTATGTGCCGTAAAGTAATTATTTAAAAAGTTAAATAGTAAAATTAGTACAATTAGGTCTATTAGTCAATAAGCGTTTTAATTTCTCGTAGAAGTAATGTCCGCCGCATCAAGTAATTCAGTTCAATGGTTGGAATTTACAGGCGATTTGTAAATATTTGGTGGAGCTAAAAAATGAAAACGAAAACACCTGGTATACTCATAAGGTCATCCTCAGAAATATGTCGCGTAGTATCCCGATCATTGTATTGCGCGACGCGTTGTGTGAGCCTTTGTCGTTTGTTTATTTCTGTACAGTGCAGTTTAATACGCGCAACTTCACGTTCCTGCTACGCATGACCTTTAGGTGCCATCATTTGATTAGTGTTAAATATAACTAAACTGTGTGACAGTGCGGTACTCATTTTTTTTTCGCAAACGTGTTTATAATACACTTCCGGAACAGAAGCGACCTAATTATTTCTTTTCAATGGAAGTGCCGCTTGTGAACAAATCAGGCCCTACTGATTTAATTGGCTAGCAAATGCATTGGCGTTCCAGTTACTTTTGTGTGTTTTTGTTAAGAAATTTATCCGCAAAGTTCGGGAATATCGCGAAACTGGTGTCATCCTGAGAATTCGTTCCAAGTGGATTCGCCTTGTGAACTCCAAGGCTAGAACTTGTAAATGCAATATTGGCCATACTGTAATTAGTTAAAACTTAATTAGTGAAGTTTTGTTAATTAGTCGATTATGCATTTCAGTTTTTTGTGCAAGGAATGTCCGCCTCTTCGAGTAGACCAGCGCGTGAACTGGAATTGTGCTATCTGCCACAGGCAACCTTTAAAAAGTTTGGAAGTATTCGCTAAAACACCCTGTATATTTTGCTAATTACTTTTGCATCAAGGGAAAGGGCCTGAAAATACGTCTGTCAGTTAATTTTGTAATTACCAGCCAGATAAGTGATTATCAATCACACTTGGTGAACCATGGTGGAATAAATATGATTTGAATATAGTTCCCTGAAATTATGTAAGTTCTCAAGATGGTGCAGTGACAAAAGGCAATGAGTCCCTGACAGAAGTCTCTGACCCCGTACAGTAGCAGCAGTACAGCTAATAAAACAATATACATTTTCTATAATTTTATTAAGTAAACAAATAATGCTAGTTGATGTATAAGTCTACAGTACAAATTTATCTCTAGGTAAGGTAATAGCATTGCCGATGTTATATACACAAAGGGCAGTAAACATTATGGACTTGCAACATTCACAAGAAAGATAAAAAAAAAAAAAACGTTAGCAGATGTTTGCGACCTTGCAGAATTAAACACTAATTTCCAGCGAAACTGTTTCTTTCGAGCAGCTGAAACAAGATTTTCACTTTCCTGCAAATACACTGTAAATAGTTTCCCATATATGTGACGGTTGCGAGTGAAACCTTGCCCGCATGTAACGCTTTCCAGCACTTACTGTTAGGAATTTTTAAAAGTCAATACTTCATCAACACACATTTTATTTCAACATTACCCATAGCCCCCTCTTCCATTTTTGCTAGATTTGATCTCAATTTCGTTACCAGTTCTCCCCGTGCATTGGGACAAACTATGCTTTGTTCGTAAAACACATTGATAAAGCTCCGGACCACTTGCATGCGTAATATACTGCAAATGTCGTAATTTGTCCGTTCACTTTGAACTTAGCCTAGACATTGCCCATAACGCTAGTATTTTCGCCAAATATAACCAAGGTCCCTTGATTAGTTCACCGAGGAAATCGCAGAAACCATCTACGAAGGTCTTATGACGCATGAAAATAGGAGGGAAAAAGAGGGTTCAGTAATTATTTGCAACGCTTTTAATTAGACCAGGAACGTAAATATATTGTCAGACATGAGACTTATTATGACCAGCCGTTACATTTCCACGAAATATAATCATGTTGTAACCTACAGCTATGTCGAGACAATGGGAAGCATAGCTGATAGCGGCCATATCGCGCGTTCTAAAACTTTGATTCAACTCATTTAACTTCGCACAGAGATTTTCATAGCGTTCGACCCAGTTTCGTTAAATTTGATCTCGGTGGCATTTGTAGTTCTACCGGGGCAACGGGCTAAATTCTGCCCCGTTTGTTAGACACACTCGTAACGTTCTAGAGCACACACATATACGTAATTTATTACCAGAGCCTTAATTACCCACCCACTTTTAACTTTGCCTATGCATCACCCATCACCTCGTCCTTACTACCACTAAACATAAAGAAGCTGTCTCGTTTAGTTCACTGAGGGCACCAGGCGAAACCAATGTACAAATCACGCATTACCCCCCCCCCCCCCCCCCCCCGAAACAAAAAGGAAGAAAAAGAAAGAGGGTTCAATAGTTGTTCCTAACGCTTCTAAGTAAGCCACAAAAGTTAAAACTTCGCAACACATTCCACTTAAGCTGCGCCCATTTCTAAACATAAAGTTTGTGAAATGTAGAGTTCTCTTGAAAATTTGGTAAACGTAGCATTATAACGGCAGCTTGGCACTTTCGAACGCTTGCTCACGATTTTTTTTTTCAACAGCTGTATTTGATCAACACGCATCGAACATCGCACACAAACTTGGCGCAGCGTTCCCCCTATGTTCGCAAAATGTGACCTCGGTTGTAATTGCTATTTTGCCAGGGCAGCGGTATAAGTTTTGCGCCGCTAGTAAACACACTAATAATGCTCCGGACCACTTGCATGCATCGTATATTGTAAAAAGGCACATTTTACCCATCTATTTCGAACGTTGCTTACACATTATCCATACAGTGCCCCTAATTTTCCCCAAATCTGAGCCAGGGGCCCTGTTTAGTTCACCGAAGACACCGGAGAAACAAACTGTGAGCCTCGTATGCCGAACAAAAATAGAAGGGCGGGGGGGGGGGGGGGGGGGACAAGGATTAAGTAATTATTTATGTTACATTTAAACCACGTACGTAAAAGTTCCGCTATGCCGTTACCCTAAACATTCTCCCTATTTTCAAGCAATTTGACGCTCGTACCTCGTGCATTTGTTTTAGTAGTCTGGGAAACATTTTGAATAACGGCAGCATGACACCTTGGAACGCTTGAATAAGTAACTTTCTACGAAAGCTGCCAATGGACCCACACAGAATAAACATTCACCGTTCGTTACTCAGAAGACGGTTCCTACTTCAATGAAATGTAAACACCGTGCCTCGCATAGTTCACCGAGGAAACCGGGAAAAGCAATATAACGCATAAATGTTGGGAGAAAGCAGGTATTTAGTAAACATATTCTAATGCATAAGGTAACCTACACCGTTCAAACTTCCGGTATAGTATATCAACCAAATAGTGGCCCCTATTTCCTCAAAATATGAAATATCTACTATTTTTTTTTTTTGCATCTGCCAAGGAACGTGTGCTAGTGTAATTCTTATGGGGAAGCAGCATAAAAATAAAACGGCCAGACAACGTCAGAAGTGACACATTGACACATGCCCATAGCAAACATTCAAGGTCGTGTTGTAATGGTATTGTGGTTCTCCACATTCGACGATGTCGTTTTCTTAACATATGAAGCACGAAACAAAGACGCGACACAAAAACGTAGAAAGACCACACAGGACAAACGCGGCCAAAATGATTGGTCACCAACTCATCAAGGAATAAATGCTGGAGAAATCAAGGACAACCAAGCGATGAACAACCATGTGACATTGAATTATGAATTCATATCAATATTTGTAATATGTAGTGTTGCGTGAAATGCGCTATCAGGGGCACACACGACGGCTTCAGGAAGTTTATTAGTGGCACGAGCATCGAGTGACAATCTAGTTTCTTGCGCAGCACTTCCGGTTCACCTCCTGAGTCGACCGGGGACGAAATTCAGAAAGCAAAATACAGTACAAAATTGATGGGTTTCATTACAGATATGATATCAGAGCATAAGTTTAGTTACAAGTTGAGTTACTGAAGTGTCTAGAATAATTAGAATTATTTAGCTGAGACGAGAGGGGACGGGACGAAATGAAAAATAAATCAGAAAGAACAGAAAAAAAATAGTACAGTACAAAATTCATCGGTTCCATTACAGATATGATATGAGAGCATGCGTTTAGTTACACGTTGAGTTACTGAAGTGTTCGGAATAATTATAATTAATTAGACATCACTGATTACCGCACACCAATACACAGAACACCATTGCCGAGGTGCGAGTGCCACTAACAGACGCCTTAGTCACAGATTAGGGTCGCCTACCGTTTTTCCAATCGCTTATGCTACGAGGAAAAAAAAAAAAAGATCTGGAAATGGAATTGCGGCAATGATATTCGCAGAATTTACGGCTGTGATCTCACCTTTGTGTTACGTAGGCGGGCGGTTTAAGGTATGTTACTTTATCGATTCCTGTCATTGCACACGCGATCTGACTAAAAAGTGATAGGCTGAAAACACCAAGCATATCCTCAACCTTATCTTATAAAAAAGCTGCAAAGCCTTATTAGTAGCATTAGTAGAACAGGTCACGCATTACCGCGTTGACAGTCATCGTGAGCTGAGTTCTGCCGCAATTTTCTGCTACGTTTCAGTGATGTTCATCTGCCCAATTCCACTGCCACATCTGCGCAGGGATGAGGACCGCTGCGCAGCTGGCCTGTGTCGTGCTCACCGCAGCCCTCGGGCGGCACCTGTGCGAACAAGCAGCCCCGTCGGGCTGCCCTCATCTCGACGGCTGCGCCTGTATGAAGGTGCGCCGCGGTCTCCGGGTCCTGTGCAATGCCACCGTGGACGGCGACACTTTGAGCGCGGATATCTCCAAGCTTAAAGGCTTCTCGTTGGACTCGCTCATCTTAAACGGCGTGAACCTCACAGTTCTTCCTTCGCAGTACTTTGAGAATCTCACAGTCACGTCTCTGTCCCTGAAGAACAGTCCCCTGCAGTTCACAACGAACGACAGCTTCCGTGGAGCGAAGATTCTCACGACGCTGTACATGGGACGCAACAGGCTGCGCTCGATTCCGCGAGGTCTGCAGGCGCTGCCGGGTCTAAAAATTCTGCGGCTGCCAGACAACTACATAACCAGCACTGAAAATATCCCGCCACTCGAGAAACTGACGGAGTTGGACCTATCGGGTAATCTCATCGCGAGACTCGACAGTGCTGACCTGAGAGGGCTTGGCGGCCTGAAAAAAGTGCGGCTGGCAAACAACCTCATATATTTTATGTCATTTTCCATCTTTAAAAGTGCGAAGCGTGTAATGTTTATTGACTTGCACAACAATTTTCTCACAAACATCTACAACGCCTTTCAAGGTCTTGATGAGCTCATGGTACGTACGATAATACTAGTTGCTTGTTTCGCTGTCACATTTCAATTGTATAACATTTTTGTTATAGCATACTGCTCACGGCTCCACATCGAAGATAGAAACGGGCCCGAATTAAGCAAGAACTGGTAATACAAAAAAAAATATATCGCCGACGATTACGATACTCCCTAATTCAAATTTTGAGCGCAGCTCAATACGTGTTTTCATTTCGCGCTATGTTGGCTAGCGCGGACAGACTGTCTCGTGCGGCACATTGCAAACGGAGCGAAGTGTGGCGCCATTGCCTCGCGAGCGCGATTCACAGCAGCCGCCGCAGACAGACCTCAGCTCATGCAGTGCTTTGTTTATATATATATATATATATATATATATATATATATATATATATATATATATATATATATATATATATGTTATCGGTGGATGCGCTCGCCGCATGTCATCGGTGAACAGACGACGGCGCACTACTCTGGCGCCATCTCGTAGCGGAACTCGCTGCAGAGCCCGTCTTGCTTGGCACTACACTTTTCTTCTCATCCTTTCGCCACACCCTCCTCCTCGCGCTGTCCTCGCTATCGCCGTCTTTCATCCCCCGCTGCGCTCCGCTTTCGTTCTTTCATCCTTCGTATGCTCGTTCGCTCGGTTACGCCGAGGGACGACTCCGACGCGAACCGCAGGAACGGGAGCCTAAGAGCGGCGCACTCAAAAAAAAAAAAAAAAATACGGCAGACACAACGCTCTTGTTGAAATCGCGGGATCGAATCCCGGCCACGGCGGCCGCATTTAGATGGAGGCGAAATGCAAAAACGCCCGTGTGCTTGCGTTGTAGCGCACGTTAGAGAATCCCGGGTGGTCAAAATTAATCCGGAGCCCTCCACTACGGCGTGCCTCATAATCAGAACTGGTTTTGGCGCGTAAAACCCCAGAAAGAAGAAGAAGAAGGAATCAATGTTACACGAAGCTTTCTTGAAACGTTTCGATTAGATTCTATGCAAAGAGACATATGATGCAGGTAAACTACGCACATCCGAAGCACATGTCGGATTATATGGGAAGCGAAACGTTCGCCAAGCTGTTAATCAAATGCTACATAAGGTAATTTTATGCGTCGAAGTGCCTTTATTTTAATCCAATGCAACGTGTCATCTCATGCAATGTTCATGTTTATGCACTACACCGTTCGCAACCCATGCCGGAATGCAAGCAGGAGTTCTTGCACATGCACAATGCGAGACCTCGACGCGTAAATGTTGCGCGGATGATGTTGGTAGAGGGATGAATGAAGAGGAGAAGTGTAAGCAGAGAGAAGTGTAAAACACATGTACAGTCATGTCTCGTTATTATAGACGTTTCCGTTTTTCCCCAGGAAAATCGTCCATAATGTGAGTCGTCCATAATAACTAAACACGGTTTAAAAAAAAAAAAAGAAACATTAAATTATAACCGTAAGGAAAACTGAATTACAGTTTATTCAACCAAAAAATGAGTAAATGAGAGCTTGCACTGACGATTTCGACCCTACGTACTTTGGTGTCCAGGAAGCACAGCATGTCAGCTACTTGAAGCGCGTGTTCAGCATGTCCCTCTTGTTCAAGGTATGGGCAATCGCTGCCTCGAATCCACGGCGGACTGTTCGTAGTCCGGACTGCGCGTTTTTTTATATTAATGGGGCAGAAATGCATGTAATACACAGACCGGCCGCTGAAAATTTTGTCTGTATGCCGGGTTGTGCATATTAACGGGGTCCATATAATAACGGAACATGACTGTAAATACATTTAAGGCTTCTATGCCCCTCGTGTCACCGTGGCACATACCCAGAGGCCCAAGAATGGGAGAGGCCACATATAAGAAATATATATAAAAAATAAAAGAAGTCGTTGAATATCGTGCGTTATTTCATTAATAGGTATGTGCGCTTTAGAGATGCAGACGAGCTGACATTATACTTGCAGGCTTTGTGCAGTGCTTTCTTGTTTGAAAACGCAGAACATAGGTGCGCTCACTTTCATTTCTTTGTTGCTCAAAAATTCGTGCTATATACCGTTTGATCTTTTTTATAGGTAACAGATAAAAAAAAAAGATTTAACGAATGTAATGATACTTTCTTCGCTATTCGTTCTTTCAGAATGGCGGACACTAGATCGTCGAGTAGCCGTCGCTTTGCATTCGTAATTAACAGATTCGTTGATGAACTTTTTAATTACGGAGTTTCGGTATCGGAGCGACATCTTCGGAGAAATTCGCTTTGAAAGTGAATATTTTTTCGGAAAATATCTCAACAACGAATGGCGTTTTTATAACGGCGTAAACTGATTTTACCTAGTGCGGTGTCCCACTCCAATGCTGACATTGCGACGTTGTCGTTAAAACGGGCCATTAAAGAGTTAATAAACGCATCTTTGTTAATTACGAATGCACAGCGACGGCTACTCGACCATCTAGTGTCCGCCATATTGAAGGAATGAATGTCGAAGAAAACATCATTACATCAGTTAAATCCTCTTTTTTAAAAATCTGTTTTCATTAAAAAAAGACCACACGGTAAATCGGAGTATCGGATGGTACATACACAGTTTTTTTTAAAAGAATGGAGTAGCTCTAATTAAAAAGAAAAAAAATTGAAATAGGTTGCCCAATATCATGCGCTATTTAATTAAGAGGTATGTGTGCTTTATAGATACCTATGAGGCTCTATTATAATTTATATGTACAGGTTTTATGTTGTGGTGTATTGCTTGATTACGCAGAACAAAGATGCGCGCACTCGCAATACATTGCTGGTCAACACGCAGTTGTTATAAAGGCCGGTGCTAATATATATATATATATATATATATATATATATATATATATATATATAATGTCCTGTGAAATATACTGACCGACCGATGATCAAATGACGCAATACCGTGGTGGGCTATAGGGACAGAAAGCTTCACTTTTGGCTGCCGTTTGCCTAAGTGTAGCAACTGAGTTGGAAGTGTCAATGAAGTGCTTGCCCTGGCTAATTGTGCTGGCGATGCTATATTTAGCGTTATAAGAGACACGATCAGATGGTCATCGCACTATTGCTTGCGCTGATCATGCACGGTTCGTTTGTATGACACGATACAATGTATCACATTTAGACCTGCGACAGCCGGGGCTGCTATTTTTGCTTATTATTTCTTTCCAGGAGATTGACTTGTCTAACAACAGAATAATTGGCATCGACAGGTTATCCACGGGATCTGCGCCCAAGCTCAAAATACTCCGTGCTAGCAATAACAATATCTTATGGCTCTCTAAGTTTGGTCCTCACAACATCGTAATCGAAACAATGGAACTCACGAACTGCAAAATAAGCGAATTGCGCAATGAAACGTTTAGCCAACTGTCTGAGCTGAAGATGCTTGATCTCTCTTACAACGCCATCGAATATATTCCCGGCAACTATTTTCACAAGGAGTCGAAGCTCAAGTACTTCTACATTGCCGCAAATAAGCTCCGCAGCATAAACGGCACCTTCAAATCAACAAGGCGCATGGAAAAGCTAAACTTATCCATGAACTCCATTGAAGACATTGGGGAAGCGTTTGTCAGCATGCCAGCATTGAAAATATTGACACTAAGGAACAACCGTATCCAGTTCATTCAGGATGACACGTTCAAATTTAACTCCAACATCGAACACCTGGATCTGAGCGGCAACAAGCTTGAGTGGCTCGGCAAAGACTGCTTTCTTCGTTTGTTTCGCCTCAGAGTGCTTCTCATGACCGGAACTTCACTCGCGTTGCTCAATGGTTCGCTGCATGGCCTGCCCTACTTGAAGTACCTCTTCATTCACGACAACCGCCTGCAAAAGCTTACCGCTGCGGATTTTGAAGGCAGCCGGCAGCTTTCGTTCATCTATGCGAGCCGGAACAATATCACCAGCGTCCGAGGAGCGTTCACAGGTCTCCACGACTTGCAGACGCTCAGCCTAGACGGAAATCGACTCAGGTCCGTGCACAGAGCAAGCTTCCCGGATAAGCTCGACAAACTGAAGCGGCTCGAGTTATACGGTGAGCCCATGTTTCTTGTTACTGTTCCGTGCCCTGTGTTGTCCGTGGACGCCTTTGCGGTCCGTGGCGCCTGGTGTTTGTGCATTTTGTCGTCCACGCTGGATTCCCAAATGGAATGCAAGGGCGGCGGCCGCGTTTCCGTTGGGGCGGAATGCAAACGCTCCCGTGTGCGAAATTTAGGTAAAGGCCCAGAGGTGCGCGCGTAAATTTGTAGACGTTTGTGTTTGGCGTCTTATGCCAGGTCTTCCACTAAAATGGAAAGTGTCACTATCAACCTGATTAGCGCGTTTGTCAGTGAATCAAGTTAATTCACACCAAAGAACACGGTAGTCTTCACGAATATATATAGCTCGATTAAGTAAGTCACTCATAAATAGTCTGAAGTAAAAAAAAAAAAAAAACAGCAGGCAACTGAAGACGCCGCCATATAGGGAACACCAAGGAATAGATGGCGTGCCAGCTAATTAACCTCATTAGCAGTGATAAAATTGTCTCGACACGTAAGCACGTTTCCTAACCGTTTTATCATCGAAGTATCGGACCTCGTCAGGCTAAGTTTTGACCTTTTTTGACCTTGTCAAGCTAAGACCTAGAAGACGATAAAACAAACTTCTTGCCAAATGATTTCGCGAAGCATTTAGAAATATAAATGCGCTTGCAGTGTTATTTGAGCAAAAGTGTCGTTTGTTTAAAAGCAAATGCTGAGCCTTGTTTGTAAACACAAGCTACGATAACACAACCCGGTGTTTATTTTTCGTTTTCATGCAGTACGTACACCGCAATAACAGTTCAGTGTCTGCATGCTGCATGCCCTCTACGAGAGAACAGAGAGAAGTTCAAATTATCAAGCTTCACTACCCCTAACTGCAGCAGAACTTTATATGCCATAATGTCTGCCTTGAACTTTATATGTTCACAACTACACCCGTTCAAATGGGTCATGCTGAGCGACTTTCAATCATCTTTATTGGGCATTAATTCCACAAGGATGAACGAAATGGTCATGCTCTAGTATATGAAGTACAAAAGATATAAATACAAAGGCGTTAGACTTGCAACATTAAATTTTATTTCAGTGGATTCCTAGTCAATGAGGCTCATCTGATGCCTCTCTCATATAGCAATGCACGCAACAGTTTGCGTCAACTTTCAGTCCAATTTTCGAGAGATAGCTGGTTTGAAAGCGATGGTGGAAACTCCATTTTATTGCATACTGCAGACCCAAAAATACAGTTCACTATTCCAGTAACGGTTACACGTTCTCCCGAAACAGTAATACACAGATTACGTATAGGCACAGCTTGCACAAAGTGGGGTTTTTTTTTAGGGGCGAAGCTCCTTAGGGTGTGGGTCTGTCCCTCCTCTGTAGTATGTAGTAGTAGTAGGTAGCCACGTCTACTTTTATGAAAAAAAAAAATTCCGAAAGTTGTGTCCGCAGCGCGGAATCGAACCAGGGACCCCTCGCTTCCGAACGCGCGGCGCTAACCACTACGCCACGAAGCGCACGTGGACACACGCATCACGATGACAATAAATACCCAACATTAACGAAAGACTGCGCGTTTCTAACGCGTTTGTGCTAGCGCGTTACGGCCCGTGTAAGAAGCTGGTGTAAGACGCTGTGGCCTCTCCGCCTTACCCCCGTATTCATAAACGCTCCTCGACTTGAACTTAACTTGCCACCGCCTTGGGCAGCGCGTTCGAAACGCGTTGAAGGCGGTGGCAAGTCAAGTTCAAGTCGAGGAGCGTTTATGAATACGGGGGTTATACTCTCTCAGCAGTCATGTGATGGCGTCGGCAAACGCGGTGCACGTTCCGGCATGTGTAAACCGGCTGCGTAAGACGCTGTGGCCTCTCCCCCTTACTAGAGAGTACTGCACGTTTCTAACGCGTTTGTGCTAGCGTCCCCTTAAGCGGGAGATGGTGCAATTATAATGAAGGGCGCTGTTATAAAATAGGAATGACGTCACATATGGCGCGTGTCATTGGTGGAAGTCAATAGTTCGATTTAGTGCGGCGAGACTGGGCGAATTACACGGAAGATTCACGGTTTACCGATGACTCCCTCCGGAGCTTCGCCCACTCATCATCATTCACCCCGTGGATATGCGGTGTTTTTTGTTTTTGTTTTTTTTTTTAAATAGAGAATAGGACGAGCCGAATATGCGGTGTGCTCTTGTTCGAAATAAAAAACAGACATTGAACATCTCTTGTTGCATTGCAGTATGCATGCTCAGCATAGAAAAAAAAAATACCGGATAAATTGTGTGCGCTGGACAAACGGCTACTCTTGTTGGGAAAATATTGGGGCCATGTGCCTACCCAACAATTGAACTGCAAAAGCGCGCAGTTAGCGCCTTAAAAGAATTTTGGAAAGTCACAAGAATTGCAGATAATTACGGGAGCGTAGTAATTAAATTATGTAGTTATGCGCGGCAGTTTGATGTTTTGCGAAGTGCCCTTGATCTTTACTTCGTTACAACCTGTGGTGTAAGGTTGTATAACGGGTGTTTCTATGAAGACTTTAAGTAATAGTTAAAAATAGCCGTTCCGAAATAAAAGGACGGTGCCTTCGGGGACATGCCGTCAGCGGCGGCGACCACGGGGTGACGGGTGATCAGGTGATAATCAGTCGCTAATTAACAAAAGCCAATTAATTAATCTTTAAACTTTTGGTTTAATTAAGCGGGCTTATCGTAATTGGGAAATTGAAGCGAGCTCTTCGTACAAGCCATATCAACTTTTGGATCTGAAAAAAAAAAGGCAGTTATCCACGCAACTGTTGCACGACGAACTTTGGCTCTGAGAGCGCGCGAAATCGAAACGGGGAGGCTGCAGCGAGCGCAAAGCCGCGCCCCTCGAGGAGACGTCCTGCTTGCGTCACCCAGCAGCGGGTGACGCCTCGCTGTCGCAGCCACTGATTGATCAGTGGCTGTGATCAGTGATCAGTGGCTGTGGCAGCGAGGAACACAATCGCCATCTGATCTTTTCAGTTTTGTACTACTATAGTAGTGCAAAAGATCAGATGCCACATAGCTGCACATATTATAGAATATGCGGTAATGTCAGTTCAACGTGTCATTCGAATATTTCAAGAGATATAAAAGGAAACATCGGGATAACCAAAAATGACTGTCAACTGTATTGTGGGGTACCCGGAAAGCGCGGTCAGGTCAGTCTGCACTTTGTTTCTGATTTTTCTCAAGAAATAATTAGCTGTAAGCGTAACATATCTAATGCTCTGTTAACCCTGTATTGAGAAAGGCGTTGAAGAATTCCTGCCTAGAAACGAGGGTATGCCTCTCAGATGATAGCCGCCAACTGCGCTCGTATACTTTTATCTGCTGCAGCGTTGATTTCCGTAAGCAGTACTGGTTCCTGTTATGTCAATGTTTGTACGGTATATAGCCGACAAATGTATGCGATAGAAACTCAAATAATGCAGGTACTGAAATACTATGCTGTCTGATTATACCGCGTCATACTCGTATAATATAATGAAAGGCGCTGTGCTATTACTTACGCGATGCCTGTGTATGCTAAAATGTATACCTGTCCCCTACACAAGCTCCTTATTATCCAAAGACAAGAAGTGAACAGCATGCATGCCCCTTTCTGGTATTGTCCGCCGGTGACACTAGTAACGTACGACTTTCTTTTACAGGAAATCCACTTCTCTGTGACTGTCAGCTTACGTGGCTCGTGAAAAACGCCGCTTCTTTAGCTGCAAAAGGTGTCCCAGTTTGCCAAGGGCCTTACTGGAACCGAGGGGAGCAACTGTTCAACTTATCAGTAGAGAACCTCACTGCGTGGTTCACCAACTGCAGCCGGGGCTGCGACTGTGCCTGCCTCCAGGATACTCCGTTTTCTGCAGCCATACTCGTCAACTGTTCTCGCAAAGGACTGAAGGAGCTTCCGGAAGAGTTCCCGTCGAAAACACGGGTTCTTGATCTAAGCTGGAACCGCCTCAGTCAACTGAAAAACGGATCAATGTTTAAAACTCCATTCCTCGTTTCACTGAACTTAGCCAATAACCTGCTTTCAGACATCGGAACCGGAGTCATTCCGCATTCAACGGAACGGATAGACCTGAGCAAGAACTCTTTACGTACCTTTCCTCTTGGGATGGTCTCCGAAAGGACAGTAGTGGCCATCTGGCTCTCAGGTAATCCTTGGGAGTGCAGCTGTCGGGACTACTCCTTTAGGCAGTGGGCCGAAGCACATAGCTATGCAGTAAGTGAATAACAGACTAAATTAATTTCGGGTTTCTTATTCGCACATTCGGCCTAAGGCCTCCTATTTACTCGTCCGTCTATTTCGACTACCTTTTCCTACACATACTCAGATTCAGGATTACAACGAAACTGTCTGCGCTCAAGGACAAAGTCAATATACATCCGGAAAGAAGTTCATGGAGCTCGGAGAAAAGGACTTGTGCCCTTCACTGAAAGTCTTCATAGTGCTGGCGTATGGAATTCCTTTCCTGGGTACGTTCTTATTTCTTCTCCTTCTTTCTGGGGTTTTACGAGCCAAAACCAGTTCTGATTATGAGGCACGCCGTAGGGGAGGGCTCCGGATTAATTTTGACCACCTGGGGTTCTTTAACGTGCACTACAACGCAAGCACACGACGTTTTTGCGTTTCGCCTTCATCGAAATGCGGCCGTCGCGGCCAAGATGCGATCCCGCGATTTCGTGCTCAGCAGCGCAACGCCTTAGCTGACTGAGCCACAGCGGCGGGTCGTTCTTATTTCTCATTGCCATTAGTAACTTACTGTGTTCTACATCCTATATTTACAACTATGGGGTATGGCGGACAGATGTATTAGTTAAGGGTTCTGTTAGTATAAATGCAGCTTTTGTTTTAGGGCGTCTTAGTTTAACTAGTTTACCCTGACAAATTATAATGCTAAAATGCCGCAGTTATCGCCGGCTATACCCTTCTGATGATTCCGAACACAACTACAATAAAATCCGATTGATTTCTTAGATTGATCGAGTGATTGGCAGGTTGATTGTTTGATTTGTTCGGTTTAACGAGGTGCACCTGAGCGATGAGAGGGAAAGGCCATAGAGAATATTTTTTAACAACGTGTTCGTTAACTTGCGGCGAAATATCAGTACACAGGGGTGTTTGCATTATTCCATAACAGGAATCTAATTGCCGACCTTCTTCTCAGCAGAAAACAATATTGACGCAGCCACCGCGGCCGGCAATTCACATTCTATTTGCTGAGAATGTCGAAAAGCCAACAGCACATATCTGTATACTGCTCTTAAACATATGTGAAGTCCGCGTTGGCTTGATGATGATGATGATGATGATGATGATGATGAACCTCTGTCATTGCTCGCACCCACTAAGGGGGATAGGCCAAGAATCGGGCGGCAGTGGGTATGCTAAAGAAAATTCGTATTGGCTTATTCATTTCATTCATTTTTATTTCATTTATTAATAATGTCAGCCCCACTAGGGCTATTACAGGGCTATTGTCCTGTAAGTGTGCATGTTTCTATGTCGTCTTCCGAACTCCTTTTGTCCATTTATTGTCCAACTATTTGTCCAATTTGTCATTTTGTTCACTTTTGTCCAATTCATATTGTCCATTTACGTCAGTATGTACCTGCGCAGTCGATAGAGGTTAGAAGAAGAAACGAACACCAAAGTGCGGGAGTGATGCTAATAAAGCTTCGCTTTAAAATTAAGTCAAGCTTAGAAGGATAGATGATAATGATGATGACGCATGCATGTTTCTATTGCGCTATATGCCGTGCTTTCTTAGAAAGAGCGACAGGTTATCCTAAGAGGATAACGGGTTGACCGCTTTCTCTGCAACGGTTGCTTTGAGCCTCTGGCTCAGCAACCATTTTTGCACACTATCGGCGATGACATTACAAAGGACAGCAAGGGGGTTGCCGATCTCTCGGAGGATAGGCTGATCTGTTGGAGGAGGCGCCTTTGCTGCTCGTCCGTTCGTCTCTGCTTTTCCCTCTGTTCGTTCGAGCGATGCGGCACTTGTTGCACCCCGCATCCCCAGCAAAGATAATCGCGGAGGAGCTGCAATCGCTTTTGTTTCGCTGCCAGCGGCCGTCTTTGCATTGGTTTCCTGCGATTCAACGCGGTGGCCTTCTCACTTCTATTAGTCATACTTTATTGGCCTCATCACGTGTCCCGCGCTGGCACACGCGCAGGACAAGTACGCATTTCCCGTTGTCCTTACTCGATGTCGCGGTGTGTCTTCTAGCATAATTTTAATACCTACGTATGAACCGACTAGCCTAGCAGTGTTACTCATATCTCCGCAGTTGGCGTCATGTCTAGGAATATACGCGGTCACAGTGCACGTGCACTGCGTTGCTGCCCCACAAGCTCCTCTGCAATGAAAGCACATTTTTGCGCCAGACGTGTGCGGAAAGTGTTGCGAAAGGCCCAGATTTTCTGTTGTAGTGATGACAAGGAATGCTCAGAAGTTGGATTTATTATGGCTTTAAGAGGCAGCCAGGCGCAAGTCTACCTAGCTAGTCGCCCCGTTCTCTAGTCTATCTCGTTGTTTATGTGCCGTGTGGCCAGGGATGACTGGCCGCGCGCCATATTTTGGGTGGTCGCCGGCATATTGCCAGGTGGACTTTCTCGTTTTATTGCGTCAATCGCTTTTCTTCTAGCAAAACGTAGGAACTGGCTAGTAATCCCTGTATTCGCATGATAGCGCGAATGTTTGTAAGTCAACACGTCGATTTTAGTTAAACTTGCATGGCTTCTGCATATTGCAGTAGCATCACTTGCAATGCGTCGAAATTTGTTTTACGGAGCAATCATGCCATAACGACGACACAGCGCTATGACTTTGCTATAAGCGCCAGTACGGCATCTGTTTTTATACTGACCCATTTTTTTTCGGTAGTTTGTTATTCTCCTGATGTGGTTTCTGCAATGAAGACCTTAGTCGATGCATTTTTGTAGTGTTACGCTCAATAGTGAATAATCTAGTGTTCGTTCAGAAGTTTAAAATTTGTGAATTGCTTATGCATTTTTGCAAACCGGGCCTATATCAGTGTTCTATAGACCGAAGTGGATTCAAATCTCTTTTGTTTTTTTTAGGTTGTCATTACTGTTCCCGCCCTTTTCTGCAGCATTGTTGGTTACTGCCATGGCGTCCGTGACAGTCTACCTGAAGTACAAGCAGGAGATAAGGGTGTGGCTGTACGCGCGCGGAATCTGCCACACACTCCAGTGCATCAAGGAGGATGACGTGGACGAGGACAAGGACTTCGACGTGTTCCTGTCGTTCAGCAGCAAAGATCGGGAGTGGGCGTACGCCGAGCTTCTTCCGAAGATCGAGGCGCACGGCTTCTCGGTCTGTACCTACGACCGAAACTTCAAGGGTGGCTTTCTGATTCAGGACATCGTACAGGAGGCCGTCTCGTGCTCAAGGCGCACGCTCCTGGTTCTGACACAGTGAGTCCTACAAGCATTACAGTTCGGAGTGACTTGAGGGACTCCTTATATAAAAATTGATCCCATCAATATGGAGCATCAATATTCTCGATTACTGAAAATGATGGCTCAATATTGAACTATCAATGGACAACGTTTGAAGGGGGCGGTATAGTATTTCGTAGGCACCCGCAGTGGTGGCTCAGTGGCTATGGCGTTCTGAGCAGGTCGCGGGTTCAATTCCCGGCCGCCGTGGCCGCATTTTCATGCAGTAATAATGTAAAAAAACGCTCGTGTACTTAGGTGCACGTTAAATAACCCCGGGGTTCGTGAAAAGTAATCCGGAGCCCACCACCACGGCGTCCGTCAAAACCCACTGTGCTCTTTCGGGACGTTAGAACTTGAACCCTACAATTTAATTAATAAAATTGAACATCATAGGCGAGGCGCGTATTTTTTTTTTTTTTTGAATAGTGAGGACCTGCGCATATTTTATATAAGAAGCCGCTGCTTGGGAGGGAGCTACGTTCTCGCCTTTCTTGCCCTGCCTAAAATCCTCTGTCACTGACCTATAGTACAATGCACTTCGTTAACACATTTTGCTCTATAGCGCTTCAAAAGTATTGGCGTGACGTTGTTATTAAACAGCAACGTGAGATGAAACGAAATTGAGGCGGTGCTCACAAAACCTGCGTCCAATTTTTTAAATTCCGCTATTCTGTGAATACAAATCTCTGCAGTGCTGCTTTTTTTTTTCACAAGCAAGTACAATTTATTGCCTCGAATAAAAAAAGCTCATGTCACTTAGCATTTCTCTCAGGTTTAAGTACTGTGGAGGCGTGAGGGAAGTTATACCCACGCTGTACAATTCATGAGAGGTGGCGCAGTCGTTTTCATTGCACTCCTCGCTCATTGACTCCTTTTTTTTTTCTTCGCCTGCCAAGGCACTACGTGGAGAGCGAATGGTGCCGCTGGGAATTTCGCGTGGCGCAGCATCGTGCCCTGCAGGACAACATCAACCGCCTGATCATCGTGGCCGTTGGCGAAGTCTGTCCCGAAGGCATCGACGAGGAACTGCAGCGGTACATGCAGGAAACCAACTATCTGCGTTGGGGCGAGCCACATTTCTGGGACAAGTTGCTCTACTCGCTGCCTAAGAAGGACGCCCGCACCAGGGTCATCGCAAACGCGTACCCTATGTCTCCTGTCGCTTCGGCGATGCACTGACGTCGTGAGTTCCGCCGCGGTCGCATTGCTGCAGCTTAAGAACGTTGTGTGTGTGCGCGTGCGTGGAATTCGAAGCTTTGAGCATGTGACTGTGGGCGTACTCGCCATTCTTGTCGATTGTGTGACCTGTGCGTCTTGAGTCGAGTTGCATAGGGTTCTTCTTAGGTGCCTGTCGACTCATTCCTCACTCCGCGCGCAGTTATGCCGTTTTCAACTGCGTGGCACTGCTAAGGAAACTGGACGTATTTCACTACTCAACTTTTCATTTAACTATTTATTGCGCATTCATTTCACATATGCATGTGTGTATTAAAAGCTTCGTGTCCTTGTGTGTATATGTGTACATACCAAATAATAATAATGTGTATCATTAATATTAAATGGACCGGCATGCTGTTTGCTAGAGCTGTGTACACGTCGTTATATGTTTGATGTGATCTGAAGGACATTGTTTCGAGCTCTCATGCACGTTGATCCCTTGTTGCCCAGATAAATTCATAGCGCCAGAGGAATTATAAGAGCAGGTCCTTGCTTGCTTGTCGAAGTGACCGAACGAAATGCCAGCAACCGCGCCACGTAGTCTTCCGTATCAATTAGTGCGGTGACTCATTCGCCTGTGCGTTATATATATATATATATATATATATATATATATATATATATATATATATATATATGTACAGTCGACCAACAGAACGATCGCGAGAAAAAAAAAGAAAGCGCGTATGTGCAGCATTTTGGTGTACCAGCTTAAAAGTAATAGTTGTGGACTTACAGTATGTGTATATGCTGTATACGCGCTGCCATGTACACACACAGCCGAGGACGGTCACCGAATTGGAACTGAGTTCAACGGGGACTGTTCGTAGTGCGTGTCGATCCTTCTTTAGCGCTTTGACTATCTTACACAAGTCAAACACCCAACTAGATCAGTTTCTTGTCCTAACTAATATGTTATTTCATGTGGGCGCATCTATACAGGACATCATAAATGAGCAGCAGTTGATACTTTTCTTGCGGCATGGAGATGCAAGACACGAAGTCGTACAGCGCAGCGTGTGCACGCAATGTACATCAAATACTCATTTTTGGAAGCACGGAAGACATGGGAAAAGCGACGATTAAGTGAGCCGCCTATTTCAAATATTTAATGGTTACAGGAAAGGGTCGAACAACTGGCTCTTTACTCGAACATGTTTATTGTTGTTTGGTCAAACTACTTTGCCTTCAAAGTTAAACTTTAATGATGTTATTTAAATCGTGAGTTGCGAATGCGGATTGCACAGATGCGATAGACCTTCGGGCGGACACACTGTGCGCGAGAGATTATATACTCATATAGCGCATAATTAACTAAGATTTATTAAATTCTACATTTTTGCGTTCATGGTATACAAATATATTTTAACTTTAAAGACATTCGTAAGCCAGGGCAAGTTCCTTTCGTTTGAGTTTTCTACGAAGCTCGTCTTTCAAGGTGTTCACCCCCAAATTTGTTGCTCAGTGCAGCTAATTTCACATTATGAGGCATGAGTGTCGGGGCACTTAAAAGACGCGTCACATTGTGATGTAGCTCGTCGCACTCGGGCATCGAGTCTTAAAGCAGGGGAAAGGGGAGGGGGGGGGGGGGGGCGAAGCGGATGGCAGTCGCACTATCGCCTGGCGAAAAGAAGAAACGATTACACGACGAGCTACGTCACACCGGGTTGCGCCTTTGCGCTGAGATTCCTGCCTCAGACTGCGAAATTAGCTGAACTGGCTGAAAAAATTTTGGAATGAATATAGCGAAACACGAACTCTGTATAAAAATAAAATTAAATGAACTTGCCTTAGGATGAGACTGGTCTTCAATACTGACAGTGGTAGAACAAGGAACGTCGCTGGAACCGACCTCTCGACCGACAAGGGGACTTCTTAGTGACCGCACTGAAGAAGACAAGTCCTCTTGTCGAAACGATGGCTCCAGCGACATCCCCTGTTCAACTATAGTGATAACTTCAAACCTCCATCTTTCTGTGAACTTGTGTATTGTTTGGATGCATTCAAGACTGTAATAAAATGTAGACCATAGAAGCAAAAATAAATAAAAACCTAAGTAATAAATTTTAGTTCAATTTAAGCTTTGTGAGCGTTATTTCCCATTCCCAGTGTATCCGCCAAAGAGTAAACGATTATATGTGGAAGACACACTGGCGTAGCTCACGTAGCGTCATAAATGAAATGAGTGAAAGTCATTATTGTATATATATCCTCAGAACGTTCAATGGCTCACGAAGTAGTATCTTCAGACAATGACTCTTCTCTGGGACCCGCCTATGGCGATTCACTCAGGTATACGTGAGCCTTAAGTTTGTGTGCGCATCTAAATCGGCCAATACTTTAGTGGACTCCCAAGGTTCGCCACCTCATTAAAAATAAATCAAAATAAACCTTTATGTCTATTTGTCACCTGGTCATTTTAAAACACCCGAAGTTTTGTTTTTCGTGAGAAAATGAATATTGTCTACATTCATCGCATGCGAAGGATGAAGATAAGTGTGTTTTTGCTCTAACGCAGTCGCTAGTTGCTCAAACGGGAAAGTTATCGGTAAATGCTGCGTAGTGATAAGTAGGCATGTGTTGTTTCAGTGGTCGAAATATGGCATGGCCATTGTTGCATCAGCATGGCGTTACTAGTTAGCACGCATTAAAGTAGTAATGGGTGCAACATATACTGCATGGCAAGCACGTTGTGGCGTATAATTTTTTGCCATTGCGCACGCATAAAAATGGTGTCCGCAACAATGCTATGCGCAATTGCACTGTGCTGAAAATTTTATATCGCAAATTTCTCAGCATCTGAACTCACTGTAAGCTGCGGCGAAATCTAGAAAGACAGGAATGACGTCTTTGTTACACGGGGGAGCAGGCATTTTGTTTCTTCTCCGATGCTTATTTATTTGTGAATATGGTCATCTAACGTGCCGACATCTAAATATTTGCGTGTGTCCTCTTCGCACGGGTGTTTCTGATGCAATGAAGTATACGCCTGAAAAAAAAAAAACTGACAGTACTATACTGACTGCAAGATTGACAGTAATACTGACGGTACTCAGTATTAAGTACTCTATACTCGGCTGTATAGCTCTCAATATGTACTTCGAGTATCAGGCAAAAATCGTACTCATCGTTCTTTGAGAGCAGGGGCAATAGAGGGCTCAGGAATTTTTTGTTCTTTCTTTAGCCAGAGAAAGTGGATCGAGTGTGTCGCGTTGAGGACATCTGGTCCCATATTCACAAACCTTCTAACACGTAAGGACGTTACCACAATTGGCCACTCAGGATAGCGATCGGCCTGATAAGGATACGATTGCCGCGGTGACTGCTAATGGCGGATGGCACTGGCCTAAGTTTTGTGGATATCGGCTCTATGCGACTGTGCGCGTGTCGTGTGCGAAACTGAGAGGAGAAAAATAGGCATGAGAACTCGTAAGTTGCACTTTAGGGTACTTCCTGGACTGCCAGCCTGCTCCGCCAGTTCTGGAGAAAGGTATCGGTGGTCTTAGAGCGCATTCGCATCTCTTTGGCAGATCTGCTGAACGGGAACAAGCTCGGGAACTTCTGCTGGCTTGTTTCGAGGATGATTGTTTCCTCGCAGCTACAGTTGTCGCATGTAGGGCTGTTGGCCATTCTGATCCGAAATGAGTGGGTATTTGTGAAGGCTACGCCAAGCCACAAGTGGCACAGAAGCGTCTCCTCAGCTCTAGCTATTCCTGGCGAAAGACGGAGCTGTAGATTCGGATCCAAGTTGTGGAGACGAGCGTTGGTAAATTCCGTCGAGTTCCACTGTGAAAGTGTAAGTTCACGTGCGAGCGAACGAAGCCTTATAGCTGCGTCTGTTCTGGATAGGGGTATAACAGCACAGTGGAGACACATCATGAGCAGATCGGGCGGCCTCATCTGCCCGGCCGTTTCCGTAGATACCGCAATGGCCCGATATACACTGATACGCTATGTCGTGTTTTTTCTCTATTGCGTGATGATGAAGTCTTTAGTCAGCGACTAATTGTTCATTCGGTTCATGACGAAATGGCGACATAATGCACTGGAGAGCGGCCTTGGAGTCGGAGAAGATTGACCATGTCTGTGACAGTTCTTCAATTACGAGCTCTATAGAGCAGCACGGAGGGCGGCGAGTTCTGCAACTGTCGATGATGCAAAAAGCGACGTCTTGAATTTTATGGTGACGGACTTCGCGGGAACAACCACTGCTCCTGCTGAGCTTGCAGAAGAAACTGAACCATCCGTGTAAATGTGAAGGCGTCCGCTGTGTTTCTCATGCAGGAACAGTAGTGTGGCTTGTTGTAGGTAGAAATATGATAACTGCGTTTTTTTTTTGGATTCCGGGAATGGTCAGGAGGGCTTCGAGGGGATGTAGGCACCATAACGGTAATGATGGTCTTGCTGCGCAGGCGTGAAGTTCGATGGAAGCACAGCACGATGCGACGCAATAATATCGCTGAACGCAGATTGTGGCCTAGAAGTAGGAAGTGAGGCGAGGTGGTGTGATGCAATCCGGGCGAAATCCCTGGCGTGCATTCTTAAGGCATCGACGCAAATATATGTTGTGATTAGGTGATGACGCGCGATGACGACAGTCGTTGCTGAAGATGCACATCTCGGAAGGCTAAGGCATATTCTCAGTGCTTGAGCTTGAATCGACTAGAGGACGCGTACGTTTGTTCTCCGGGTTCTGCCCAGCACAAGTAAGCTGTAGCGCATAAACCCGAGGAAAAGTGCAGTGTAAAGTTGAAGCATCGCTCGTAGAGATGCTCTCGACGATTTTGCCGCAAGAAGTCTTAGCACGTGGATGATCACGGTGAGTCTCGTTTTCATGTAGGCAATATGAGGGCTCAAGGACAGGTCGCGATCTATTATTACTCCCAGAAAGCGATGGGTCTTCTCATAACTAATAGCCTCTCCATTAATTTTAATGACGTATTTGCCCATTGCCTTGCGCGTGAAGGCAACCAGCGAGCTCTTCTCAGATGACAGCTCTAGTCCCCGTCCTTGGAGGTATTTTGATGTCAGTGTAGCCGCTCTCTGAAGTCTGGAACGTACGTGTGTAGACGCGTCACCCCTGATGCCCAGAGGCAGATGTCGTCTGCGTATATCGACAGATGCACGGGACCGCGGAAGTGCATCAACAAGGCCGATGAATGCAAGGTTAAAGAGCGTGGGGCTCAGGACTCCACCTTGAGGCACACCACGACAAGTGCAATGATGCGTTGTTGTACCATCTTCTGTCTGTACAAAGAAGGTTCTGGCCTTCAAATAATTGTAAATCCATTTGTAGACACGGCCTCCCAATCCAATGTTCCCCAGTGCATCCAGAATAGCTTCATGCGATACATTGTCGTATGCGCCTTTCACGTCCAAGATCATCGCCGCAGATAATCTCTTTAGGCTTTTTTGTTGCTGTACAGACGAGACAAGGTCAATCACGTTATCTATAAAGGACCGTCCATGCCGAAAGCCGGTCATAGCATAGTGCTCCTAACTAGCATTCGCACTCCCGCTGCTCATCATCATCATCAGTCTATATTTATGTCTACTGCAGGACGAAGGCCTCTCACTGCGATCTTCAATTAGCCCTGTCTTGCGCTAGCTGATTCCAACTTGCGCTTGCAAATTTCCTAACTTCATCACCTCACCTAGTTTCCTGCAGTCCTCGACTGTGCTTCCCTTCTCTTGGTATCCAAGAGAACCCTGCTCATAGTGCACTTCAAATATTGGATGCACTAAACCCTGTGCTGTCATGTTTGGAGAAGCATCATGGCTCCTCCTCTGCAGCCCTTCCGTAAAGAAGTCAAAGAAGCTTCGATTTTCCAATGAAATGCCCGAGGCCTTAGATCCTGGTTGGCTATCCTGCACTGGGGAAGGGGACGTTCGCATTATGCACGGACGCACACGGGAAAAATCTGAGGACACCTAAGCACTTTTTATGAGTTGTGAATGCGAAAGCACTAATGTCCAATTGAACGCCGCTGAGCGGTCCTTCGAGTTATGAACTCCTCGCGGGCAAGCGAGTGCGTTGAGACGCTTGTGTTGTTTTTAGTTGGCCTTACCGAGGCGCAGTTAGAACGCAGGCGAGGGCTTGCGCGGACAAGGAACGCGCGGATACACAGGCTTTCGAGAAGGAGAGCGAGAGTTACGTGACGACGCGGTGATTCCCTCTCCCCTGACGCAATGCCGCGGTAGCAGGTGTTCCCTTTCGCCCGCTCTGTTCCGTCGAGTGCCGAGCCAGCAAGCGCGAGCCAGCGTCACGAGCGCGCGAGGAGCGCTCGTGACGTGGCGTACCGCAGCCAATGGGAAGTTTCGCTGCTACAGGCGCCGCCGGCTTTTTGCAGCGTTAGCTACACTGGCCTAGCCAAGCCCGTTTCCTGCGGCACATCAAGAGCCGTGCTGCGCATGCGCAAGGATCAGTGATGTCACACGGCTTGCGCACCGGAGCCACCGGAGCCGGCACCTCTCGCGCACTCCGCCGCCTCCGCGCGCGACTCACCGCCGCCGGTCTGCGCATTCCAGAGGAGTGACGTCGTAGCCGTGGTAGACGCACTGGCGCCGGCGCGCGCTCGCTGTGCAGTCGCCGTCTGACACTGCGCTGGAGCCGCTGCGCTTCTGACTGGCGTTTGCCAGTGTGGTATAGCCATGGAGAAGGAGAGCGCGAATGCTGCTCAACAGTGCAGAAGAACGGAGAAGCTTGACTCATCGGATCCCGAAGTAGTTGCCTGGCAATTAGCGGTTGAGCGTAGGAGACAACCAGGAAAGCTAAGAATAATCAGCTGAACCTTTGCTAACGCTACGTATATCCTGGCATAGCCGAGCTAAGCCACTGCAACTTTTTTGATCAATTGGTCATTTGACGCTTTCGCATCACTAAGACGTTCGTCGTTCAGTTCATCACGAGCATATAATCCTATAGGTTGGTGCATCTCAAGAATCGAAGAAACCTTATAATACGTCGCCTGCGAGTAGGCGTTTCTTTTACGAACACCTGTAAATTCCTAGTTGGAATGGTGGATACTGTCAATTGCAACACGATTTGGCATAAAAGAAATTTTAATGTGACTGCCCAACATACGAAGATAAGATCGGCACTTGCCTTTCGGACAGCTTTAGGGCAATTAGATGACTGTCTTTCTACTGAAGAGAAGATTCTGGGACCGGTGGTCTCGTGCGTCTGCGATGTGCAAATCCACAACAGCTGGGGGAGAGAGCTTCTACAGTAAGCAGGGGAAAACAGTTGCACAGAATTTATCACTCACTGGTCTAGTGCGGAGAATTCCACGGGGGGTGGCCGATTTCCAGAAAGCGCAATATATATGTAGTCGATTAAGATATGCTGCTGGGCGAGTTGGTTCAAGTCCAGGGGGTACATATTAGCGCGACGTGGAAACAAATACTTAGTAGGAGGGAGTTGGAAAGAACGGAGCGAGCGCTCGCTCTGTTCTTTCCTACTCCCTCCTACTATAGTTATGCGAAGTGTATAAGCCTTTCCTCGTGGTCCGTGGCATCAGGGAACGCCTCGCGAAGCACTTGCAGTCCGAGCACACGTAGGGGAAGTGGGGCGAAAGCTATGCACATTGTGCAGGCGGCGCGCAGCAGACGACACGCCGGGATGACGTGACTGCGCATGCGCAGTATCGCGCAGCTGGTGGGAGATCGGCCAAGCTACCGCCAGAGGCGCCTGCTGCAGTCACGGACACCGCGAGCATTCGGCGCTAATGCGGGGAAACGGCGAAGCGCGGATGGCGTCGGCAGCACCTGCCTCGTTGGTGCTGCTACAATTTGTTTCTCTCCCTCTCTCTCTCGTATTTTCTCTTTCTCTCCCGATCCTAGCGCGCGACGCGCGCACTCTCTCTCGCTCTCATTTTCTCTTTCTCTCTCCGAAGCATAGCGCGCGACGCTTCGCGAGGTGGTTGCTAGGCAACGCAGTGGCAGGCGGCCCACATTACGGCCGGCTTAAACAGACCCGCTGTTAAAAAGCGTCACACAAGACCGTTGCTTTAAGCACTGTTAACTCATTAGTCATTTCTCGAAATCTTCACAACTTTTGCATTGATGCTCATTCTCGATTAGGCAAGTTCACTAAATAATAGCTGAATAAATTTAGATAATTGTTTTTACAAAATAAAACAAATACTCCTGACTAGCATGAAAAATGTCCATCAACACGCAGTGATCGCCGTTAATTCGCGAAAAGGCTTCCGTTATATACATATTTCTTTTATTCTTGGTGAGTAGCTGGTACAGCAGGTATACGTACAAAAGAAACACATGACAAGGTGATAATTTTCAAGTGAAGGTTTATTAATTGGACTAAAAGAACTTGGGTGCAGCTTGGTATAACCCATTTTTCGTTTCTCTGATGGATTGTGAGAGCAAATCTGAATAAATCACCTCGTCTGTTAAACATTATTGTATGGATCGAGCACGCTCACGAGCAGTGCAGCGCGCTTTAGTTGCTTCGATGGCTTTTCTCCTACGTTTTCGCCATTGTAACAATCAATTCTGGGGTTTTACGTGCCAAAACCACGACCTGATTACGAGGCACGCCGTATTGGGGGGCTCCGGATTAATATTGACTACCTGGGGATCTTTAACCTGCACCCAATGCACGGGGACACGGGCGTTTTTGCATTTCGCGCCCATCGAAATGCGGTCGGGATTTGATCCCGCAACGTCGTGCTTAGCAGCGCAACACCATAGCCGCTAAGCCACCACGGCGGGTTTCGCCATTGTAACCGTATTTCGGTAATACATTTTGCCGATTGTGTTTTTGTACGGTCCTTAGGTGGAAGGGGGGAGGGGGCTGGCACTTTTTCTCTGCGCCTTCAAAGGTTCTTTCTGCCCAAATAAATTGTAATTATCTCCTATATTGGTTTTCCCATGAAGGGGACATTTTATGGCTATACGTCATACATTTCAGTTTTTATTTCTCCAATGCCGACCACAGCTCCCCAAAGTCAGCACGGCGCAGGCTAGGCACTGTTTCTGTTTGGATCCCTAATCGCACATGTATCCCCATCAGAATGAGCTGAAATAAGCGTTTCTTTTTCGCAGATTTTGAACAACACGGGGTACTAAGTACACCTTCTATGTTCATCGTGCGACACACTAACATCAGGTATTATGTAGTAGCGCGCACGCTGGCTGTCAATACTGCACGAAACTGCAATCTCTGCCTGATGCTACACGATCACAGGATTCTCTTCCTCGAAGCTTTTCGCGTGTTCCAAAAACGCAAGTATACTCAAAGCAATGAAATTATTTTCGTATGGACGCCCTATGATGGGTACATCGTTACCGATTCGCGCTATACGCATCTTCAACTTGCACATGCGTCATGACAGTTTATCAACTCGTCGAAGACACTCTTCACCCGAACATGCGACTATACCAGAACCAGGACATTGGGACCAGCAGCACAACGGCGCAGCCATTTTTCCCACTGGGCCAGTTCCTAATCACGCCATGTACGTGGTTCGTGAAGGCCCGTGTATATTAACCGACGTCGGTTATATAGGCCAGAGAGTGCTCTTCGACTCTGTGGGTGATGAGCTTTCTCCTGGAGTCCTTCTTGGGCAGCGAGTACAACAGCTTGTCCCAGAAGTTCGGCTCGCCCCAGCGTACATAGTTCGTGGCCCGCATATACGCTTGGAGGTCCTCGTCCAGTGAGTCAGCAGGCACCTCGTCGACAAGCACGATCACCAACCGGTTTATGTGATCACTCAGGGCCCGTTGGTACGCCAACCGAAACTCCCAACGACACCACTCGCTCTCCATGAAGTTTCTGCGGACATGACACCACACGCATTCCATCAATAAAGTTTCACCAACTCACTCAGGCATTACCGTTGAAAAGTTAGGCAGATATACACAACGATTATATATACGGAAACGTCACGACGATGACATGGGAATTGTTCATGTCGTCACTATATAGTGGCAAGAGTGGCAAGCATGCTCGCATGCAGTGTACATATGCAACCCACAGACCTCCGCCTTTAAGCAGCTGGCTAACCTCCTTGGTTTTCCTTTTCTTTTCTCTCTCTAGCTCCCGGTGAAGCAGGCTGATAAGCTGCAGTCGATTTATTTTTAATGTCTGCCGCACGCGACATTGGTAATCATAGCGCACCGTAACTGTTGGCAATTTAATGAAGTAACATCGCCTGTTTAATCAGAACAGTCAGTTTCAATGTCTACGTTCCTGGCCAATGCAGTCGCAGACTCGTCGTGCCCCCCGACTTTAGGCAGGCCCGGGGCAGTGGAGTAAGGCAGAACATTGCACTGATCTAGACCACGCCCGTAAAAGAATGACGCATGCCGCCTAAATTTGACTTGTCTGGTCAATCTTCCTATAGTCAGTGACAAGGTAAGAGTGGAGCAGAGGCTCCTCCCCCAAAAAAGCTTGATGCACCTGCCCTCCATCTCCTTCAAGAAATTACGGGTGTCATCGGGCGAAGCGGAGGTTCCACAGTTCAGCAACTGTGAGTAAGCCGTTGTTACGCACCGCATGCACTAACAGCCAAATTAGCCAAGAGAGGCGACGCAGAAGTGAACTCACCGCAGGAACGGGTCGTTTGAATATAGGAATACCGCTGCCAACTGCACCCCCCCCCCCCCCCCCCCCCCCATCTCCCCCGTCTATGGGTGTGGGCCATCGCCGAGCAGATGCACCCCAGGGCGAACGACTTTGTGTGACAAATGAACATCACGAGCGTAGAGAAAGAAGAAAAAAAATCCGGTGTTACGTTTCACGACAAAGAAGCGCCTGAGGAAAGCGAAGGCGCGTGGACGAGAAATTAAATACACATGAAGGAAGGAGCGAGATTCTTAGGCGAGGCGATTCGCCGGCGCAAGCATGACACTTGCCGCTGTGTTTTTGGCCTATGACTGACCGGTGCATCGGTCGCCGTTGATACGCACCCCGTGAGCAGCAGCAACGTGCGCCTGGAGCATGCCACAGCGTCGCGGATGATGTCCTGCAGCAGGAAGCCGCCCTTGAAGTTCCTCTCGTAGGTGCAGACCGAGAAACCTAGCGCCTCGACGCCGGGCAGCAGCTGCGCGTGCACCCAGCCGGCGTCTTTGCTGCTGAACGAGAGGAACACGTCGAACAGCTTCTCTTCGTCCAGCTCGTCCTCCTTGATGCACTGCAGCGAGCGGCACACGCCGCGCGCGTACAGCCACACCTTCAGCTCGCGCTTGTAGCGCAGGTAGACCGCCGACAGCGCCAGCGCGATCACCAGCGACACTGTGCGGGGAGAGAGTCATCGGCGTGCCTGTGAACAAGGCTCTTCGATATGATTCTGATCTGCCTCTGTCTTTTTGTCAATGGAAGAAATAAAAGCGAACTGAAGTCTGTCGATCGCTAATCGAAATTTAAAACTAATGAAGCTGAGCCTTCATGAGTCCGTCATAGTTTGCCAAATGTAATTAACAACGCTTCATTCCACCAGAAATACACACAAATTGCGAAAGGCACACCCTTGTGTTAACAGGAGTATAGTGCGATGGCACAAACTGATTTTATCAGGAACACAAACAACTATTAGAAATATTTGGTCTCTGCTCCTAGTCGATCCGTCGTTTTAAACTGTCCCTAATTTATTCTCAGACATGTTTGAATTAGAGCGATGGCTACATTGCGCCAACTTGGCTACATTTTAAAGATGATGGCGGGGAAAATTTTGGGTTAATAAATACTGAGTATTGCGGGCATATTGACGATCCAGTTTAGACTGGTGGCATATTTTATTTCTAGTAGTCCATATGTCTAAATTTTCAAGAGAATATGCTCTGCTCGGTATTTCTTGTCTCTTGGGAAAATATGTTTTTCTTGTATATTTTGTAGTCACATACTGACGCGTTCATGTGCCCAATTTCATAGGGAACCAGAAGGAGCAGCAGATTATATTTGGCCTATAATAAAGCCGATGATAATAATAATAATATTAATATTATTAATATATTTTATTCACTTCAATTCGTACAACGTGTTCCAGCCTGTATAAGCGTTGCCGCTTGTGTGCGGAGCTGGGCAGCTAGGTTAAGCACATGAAACAGCGAATAAATCATAGCAGAAAAGGAAGAGAAATAAAATAAACCAAATACGCAGCAATTGCTTGTGCGACGTAAGAACAAACAAACAAACAAGAACCAACAGTACAAATGATAGCAAATTTTCCACCGTGCACACTTTCTTACACGAAATGAAAACGTTAAGAACATGGCAAATAGTAAATTAACTCAGTCTATATTATCGTTCAACCAAGGTCGAAGGAACTTCTTAAGGTCTTTTAATCCGCGGTAATGCTCAGGAGGGTTCGTATTTTAGTGAAGTAATAAGGAACGTAGTAGATGCGGGTTTATTTGCCATAAGTGGTGAAGATGCGGGGTATGACATACTTTTCCGAATGACGGAGAAGCCGTACTTTATAGTTGGAAATTTTAAAGGAGCTGTGAAAGAAATGCTTGTATAATATGTCAAAGATAAATTGCTTTTGTACAGGTAGCCTGTCAAAATGTTCCATACTGGCTCTGGCTGACTTATCGTGATAGTTGGTTCCGTAGGCGAGATTGGTTGCAATTCTGTGCAGTATACGGCTTATTGTATTTAATTTATGTAAAGATGCGGTTCCGTAAATTGTTATTCCGTATCGTAACATGGACTCTCCCAATCCCTTGTATACCATTTTTCTAACCGATACATCACAAATCGATCGTGGAGCATATATATAAACACACACTAGGCGCAAGCGTTTGGCTAACTCTGCCATAGATAAGTTCCACGACAGTGTTTCGTCAAATGTGCCACCAAGATATTTGAAATTGGATTTAAGTTCCAAAGGTGGGCATGAACAGCACGTACAGTTCCTCTCATGAAGGTATATATTTGAGAATGTTCTAAACACTTTATTATATGGGCTATGAAAACAAAGTAGGCAGGTTTTTGTAGTATTAGTAAAAATCTGATTAGCGTTTAACTGAGTACATGCGAAAACACCCGTGTACTTAGATTTAGGTGCACGTTAAAGAACCCCAGGTGGTCCAAATTTCCGGAGTCCCCCACTACGGCGTGCCTCATAATCAGAACTTGTTCTGGCACGTAAAACCCCATAATTTAATTTTTAGCGTTTAACCATTCTACCAAAAGATGTACATCCTGCTGCATCCTGTCGGAGGCTTCTTCATACGTTTCACTTGGTATCCCAAGGGCAGTATCATCCACGTATAAAAATAGTTGTGAGTTAAATGGAAGACAGGTCATATCATTGACGTAAATATTAAGTAAGAAGGGTCCTAAAATTGATCCCTGAGGAACGCCTGTCAACACGTTCAAAATTGAGCTGTATAATCCGCCTAGTTGGACACATTTGGCTCTATCAGCAAAATAACTTTTAAAGAACGACATGTAGGGACCTCTGAAACCAATATTGTCGAGTTTATCTAATAATAGATTGTGATTAATAGCATATTAATAGCATCAAAAGCTTTTTGCAAATCAATAAAAAGTGTACGGACAATGTTATTGTTATCTATTTCTTAACGGACTAAGACATGAAAATACTCTAGTAGGTTTACCGTACTTTTGCCTTTGCGGAAACCATACTGGGCTGCATTTAGTAGATGGTACTTATCAAGAAATGATGTCATGCTAACATGTATAATTTTCTCCATGATACAAGTGAGGGAAGACAATATTGCAATTGCCCTATAATTATTATAATCCTTTTTGGGGCCGTTTTTGTGCAATGGTCTTATTACGCTTATTTTTATGTACGTGTGAATTTGCCCAGTTATTAAAGCTTCATTGATAATGAAAAGTAATATAGTTTTAAGTTTGTCGAAATGCACTATGACATCTCTCATCCTAACACTATCATTGCCTGGTGATTTCGTTATTGACATTGTTTTCAACACATCCCATAATTCCGGCTCAGTGACAGTAGGCATGTAAGCTGAATAAATGCTCGAAGCAACTGCAGTAGCGTTCGCCATTTTCCTTGCCTGTCTACACAAGAAGGTAACAGATTCTACAAAGTGCTTATTGAACTCAGTGGCCAATTCCTACCTTGTTTTTATCTGGAAAGGCCTGTTCTAAAGTAGCATCAATGCTTTTCTTGGATGGCTTTCCCTATGGTGGTTCGCACTAATTTCCATGGTTTTTTTTTTTTTTTTTTTTTTTTTTTTTTTTTTACATCCATACTGCATGCCGAGAATTGATTCAGCTGGTACGGTTTTTTTTTTTTTTTTGCCAGTCGTATTTTTGCCAGTCGTATTCACCGTGTAGTTTTCTGAACATTCAACAATAAAGGAGTCATACCACGCGCGTTGCGTGCGTGCGTGCGTGTGCGTGTAGGCGTTAAAGCTGCTGGTCCACGCCGTTCATGCGATAAGAGACGCAGGCCTATTGCCTTGTCTCCTTTGTGGACAACTGAAGACATGCATTTCCGTGCGCTATTATCGGATAGCTCCTCGAGCATGTTTGCCTTCAGAATTATCGGAAGCCGCCAGCCCTCCTGTTTACCGTGTTCTTGCCACGGCCACTGTACGATATTCAAAGCGCCCTACGAAAGAGTAACGAATGCGTATGATAAACGCACCTAAGATGGGCAGGAGGTATATTATGGCTCGTGGTACAGCTCCCGGGCACAGTTGTTTCTGCCCTAATGTCACAAAGGGCTTCAGGGACACAAGTGAATTGGAGCTCTCGGCACATGTGATGTCTGCGACATCCAGGATCTACAGAAAGCAAGCACGACAGTGAATCAGCGCTGAAGAATGCAGGTAAATGTTGTTTTCTATTAAAAAATAAACAAAAACAAAATATCACAACATAAGTGAGAAAACGTCCTTTAAGACCTAAATCGACGCTGCGTCTTTAAATACAAAATGCCTTTTACGGCGATCGAGCTCATTTAGGAAACTTACCACATCACCGTGAGCTTCAACCCACTGCCTGAAAGGGTAGTCGACGCACTCGCACACGAAAGGGTTGGCGGACAGTCGCAACGACGTCAGCTTGTGCTTCGTCACGAGGGCGTACGGGAACCGCTTCATACGGTTGCTACTCAAGTCGAGAGAGCGCACACTTCCGGGTATCTTGGTCACGTTGAAGCTTGTCAGGAGGTTATTTCTGAGAGAGAGAACTTGGAGGCGTGGCGCGCCGTTGATGAGAACCTCGCCAAGCTCTTCGATGCGGTTATCGCGGAGGTCCAACTCGGTTGTGCCCTCTGGAAATACTTGCGGCATGCGGTTCAGTGCCGCCGATGTGCAGTCGACGGCGATGGCTCGGTCACCAAGGGCGTCTTCTCGGCAATCGCACCGACAGCCCGACTCGCAGTCCTTTTCCCACCTCATCAGGTCGTCCTTCGTGAGCCAGTTGAAGAGCTTTCCTTTGAGCCACTGCGGCCCCGTACATGTCAGGTAGTTTCCCGCCCGTGCTTCGCTGTCCGGGCGCATAAGCCAAGCCATTCTGCAGTCACACATTAGAGGGTTCTCTAGAAGTTCAAAGTAAGGCAAAGAAAAAAAAATATTTTGTATCAGAAACATGGTTTATCATGCAAGAAGAATCTTTCCCGTATGGCCGCAAATAACGTCACAAATAACGTGCACCTGTGATCAACATAAAGTTTAAATTATGGAGTTTTACGTGCCAAAACCACCACTTGATCACGAGGCACGCCGTAGTGGAAAACTCTAGATTAACTTTGACCACCTGGTATTCTTTAACGCGCGCTTAAATCTAAGTACACGAGCGTTCATGCATTTCGCCCCCATCGAAATGCCGCAGCCGGTATCGAACCCGCGACCACGAGCTTAGCAGCGAAACGCCATAGCCACTATAATCTACCGCTGCGGGTTAAGCATCACAACTATTTCCCTGGTATAGAAATGCGTACGCCCAGCAAATGACGCTGATTTGGCTGTTCATTAAGCGAAACTTCTTTGGCTACTGCCCTGAGAGGTTTGGCTTGCTACGTATAGGTATGTTTCTCGCCGAGTAGACGACCTAAAGGTCGCGAGGCAGACGAATCGGCTTATATACCCATCTGTAAGGGTTCTACAACAGTACCGATGACGGGCTATGTCCTACGGGCTTACACAATGAGACAACAAACAGTTCATAAATATCCTCACTGCAACAAATGTTCACCTTCAAGCGCCTAATTATTTTAATAAAGTGAAGGTTTCTTAGCCTACTTCTCTGGGTTTTGGCGTGGCTGCTCGTTCGCTTTCTGGCCGAGTGAACGTGGCCGATCTCAGAGACAGTGTATAAGGGTAAACTGGGCCGATCCTAGAGATGGTGTCATCAAAACGGCGTCGGTCCCGGAGACTATAATCCGCGATCATGTGGGTTGCGTTATGGTGGTCTCCGCAATCGCGCGGTCCTGTAGGTGGGACAGCGTTGGTAAGCTCGTATTGTGGGAGTGTGTGGCATTTGCATCTCTGTCATGGCACTGCAGCACATTCTCAACGCCAAAGCGAAGCGTCTTGCCTGGGAGGCACCGGCACGCTTAACTACAACTTTTGCTGAAATTCGCGCACAACTTGACATCTATCGCGCCGCTGGGGTTTCCGGCTTGTATCGGAGAGACATCACGTGTGCCATTGTATGCTAGGCAGCGACCTGCGTCTCAGGTGAGTGGAAGTCGAAACAGTTTTCAAAGACACAGAAACGTATACATGCACCGAGTCAGTTTCACCGGTCCCAATATATAAAAGGTTGCCTGACATATTTTCCTACGAGCGCATTGCGTTCGTTCAAGAAATATTGCGTGAGATGACAGAATTCTATCCAGATAACGACTCCATTCTTTGGTAAATGAAGCCAGTGTATCGTACAGAGAAGGAAGCAAACCACTGTACAGGAATAGCCTACCGTCAAGGATGACCGTCGGCTTGTTCTTTAGCGCCTTGGCGAAGTCACTGCGGCGCAGCAGCTCCACTCGGTTTCGCCTTAGGAAGAGCCCCACCAGGTTTTGGACACCTGTGAAAGCCCCTCGCACATCGCTGATGTTGTTCGCTGTTAGCTCAATAGAAGCCAAGCGGCCATCGTTGGCGAATTCGCCGTTCTCCAGGTATTGGATTGCGTTATTGGAGGCGTCCACGTAACGTAGCTTGGGCAGATTTCTTGAAGAGCCGTTGAGCGCCAGGAGCAGGTTGTCTTGCAGCAGCAGCTTGTCAAGGATCACAAGTCCCATGAAGGCGTTCCTTCCCACCCACTGTATCCTGTTATCACTAAGGTTGATTTCAACCAAGCCACTGTTGTCTCTAAATGTGCCGTCAGGAACGTGGGTCACCAGATTGCTCCTGAGCGAAATCTTTTTCAAAAGCGTTAGACCCTCGAAGGCGCTGGTGATGTCCTCAATCCGGTTGGACGATAACTTCAGGTCCTTTAGGCGACGCGTCCTGCCGAACACTCCTGTCACGCTAGCCAACTTGTTTTCCGACAATTCCAGGTATTCCAGCCTTGAGTCTGTATTAAAAACCGACTCGTTTAAATAGAATATGCTGTTGCGGCTGAGGTCCAGACGGGCCATTTCTTCCAAAGCCGCGAAGGCACCGACCTCCACTTGGGTTATTTCGTTGTCGTTCAAAAAGAGTTCTTCAATCATGGCGTTCGACGATGCGACTTCGCTTATAACGTTAATTCGATTATGCGCTAGATTAAGGGTACTTAAGTAAGGCATGCTTGCTTTCAAAAACCTATCGACGTCTGTAATCATATTGTAACTCAAGTCGAGAGCCTGAAACACGAGAAAAAAAATGAGCGGACATGTCACAGTACCAATGGAAGCTGCTAGCGCCACATTGAAAAAGCTAGCAAAAACCTGGAATGTAGCGTTCAGCAAACAACAACCGTCCGTTCCAATGACCAACCAACTGTACCACGCGTACTATACAAGCGGGTGTATATAACCGGAATCCACGAGCATTCTAAACAAAAGCATGTATCAGTTCATTTATATAACATACTCCGTAAACGTCTTCAATCTCTTATACCTGCAGTTTGTCAAAGGAATGTAACGATGGATTGCTTTTTTTTTCTCTTTAACTCATTCAAATAGCTAAAGAACGCGCACTACAGTGCGATTTGTCAGACATGTAAAGAAGCGTAAAAGTATGTATTCGTGTACTATGTCGCTTCTTAATAAACACCAACAATAATCAAACCAAAATCGACGCTCACCTCTATGTAAGGCATATCGTCGAACACGCCTTTTATCTCTGCAATGTTGTTATTACGAAACTCAACTTTCTTCAACTTTCTCGTATTCTTGAATAGGGTAGCCGGCAGCTGCCGTATTCTGTTGCCGGAGAAGCGCAAAATCTTCAGATTAGGTAAGCCCCACAGAAATGTTTCATCGATTCTCTCGATCGCGTTGAAGCGAAGATCCAACTCGAACAGTCCGGGCACAGATAGCACGCCTTGCAGGAATCTGATGCGGTTCTTGCGCACTTCGAGCCAGCGCAAATGCTTCGCCGCGGTCAAGCCCCGGGGTAGAGCCTCCAGCTGGTCATTCTCTAGCAGCATTCGCGACATTCGGCTCAAAGCACCGACGGCTTCATCCCCGATGTCGCGGAGGGGACTGTTGGTGATGATCAACATGATGATTGTATGGTTTGAGAACCACGTGGCCGGCAGCTCGGTCATCTGAACCTGGTCGAAGGTCAGTTTCCTGAGGACAACGCCCTCGAGCTTGGCCATGTCGGCGTCAAGTTCGTGCGGTTGAGCGATATTTCTGCAGCGTGTCAGAGCCCCTTGACTGACGACATAACATTCGCAGTGCTCTAGATTCGGGCAGGTAGCGTTCACGTTGCGCCATTGCACTCGGGCCTCGGACGACCGGAACGCGCACGTCATTAACAGCAGGCACACGAGCAGGCTTACCCGACGTGGCACGTGTTTTGCCGACGGTAGCATTTTTTTTTTCATCTGTATCCACAGTTTTCGCACAGTTGGTGGCGTGTCTCCGCAGCACAAGTTTCATAGCACACTCCCACGACACGTACACGACGGCACTGGCAACTTACGACGAGCGGAGCACCGACAGCGATAACATTTATTTTTCTTTGTTAAGTGACGGAGATAGACCGCGGTGAGGAAAAAAAAAAAAAGAACAGTAACGGCGCACCCCGATTATATAGTGTTGCATAGTGTTGCATGGGTGGAATGCAATTGTCGCAAGAGAACAGCAGAAAGTATATATGGATATATAGGAGAATACAGCACGGAGTAAACCACGGTTAACATATAGCAAAGACGGAGTGACAATCGTTATCGCGAGCACTCGTGGTTCGATGACTATTGCTGTATTTTTTTTTTTTTTTCATTTTTTGCTGACTGACACTCGCGCAAGTTGGTTTCGTGACGCTAACACCACTGCAAAATGTGACGGCACTTGTTGTGACGTCTGATCGACGTATTTTCTAAAGAAGGCGTTGCAATCTTCTAATGGAGCAGCTCTCATTTGTTAGTACCATATCTTTTCGTCTGGGTTTCCTGCTTAGTGTAGTCGTATATAGTAAGGAGAAGTTGGCGCGGTCGCGCAAGCGGAAGCCCCAACGCCTTAAGGAAGGCTCCCTCGTAGGCGAGACTTCCGTGCTCATGTTCCTGTCCGAGAAAGCCTTCTGATTCACAAAGGAAATCGATCCGGTGCGTTTACGCCCTTGCTCTTCTAAAGAATGTCAATGACGTTAATTTCTGTGAATATGCTTGTATGAGCAGCGCTTGTATTCATAAAAGCATTAAAAAAAAGTTTGCGCTTACAGATCCTTTGTATTCGCTCAACTTTCACAAGATCGCATTTTTAATCCTCGTCGTTCACTGCGTTGCAAGTCCGGATAAAACTAGGCCAACCATCAGTCAAGTGGTTTTTATTGAACGATGCGGATAAAAAAATTCAATCAATCGAAATTTAAGTGAAAATAAAGTACCGATGAGCGTAAAATCTTCCTTTGAGGTCGTCATAAAAAAATATCAGGCCTCTGTATATGGCAGAGAATTACCCCGTGGCGTAAGGATAGGTTTGGCATGAGTATTACAGGACTAAAAGCAAGTTTCTCCTCCGAAAAAGCAAGTCACATCCGCATGTCGCACTGCTCATGCGTTCATGACGTCCAGAAAGCGCGACTGCGTTTTTCTTGTTGTCATTGAATGATAACTGCATGCAAATGGTGATATGAAAATTTATTTGTCTTTCCTGAAATAGTCTACAAGCGCAGAAGAAAATGCTAGACTGCTTGAGCCGAAGATCACATAAAATGCACTTTAAGTCGCTCATTAGTTTAGAAGTGCAAAATATGCAAAATAATTAAATACGAGGTCCAAGCGGCTCTACACGAAAGTGTTGTTATTGAAAGGTTTGTCCTTTTCAAGATGTTGATATGGGAGCTCGCGGAGCACATTTTGGGGATAGAAAAGTCCGCGAGGTCACGTAACGAAGTGTAACAGCTTCTTATTGCATAAGATAGGAAAACATGAACTGATCACTCACTGTACAGAGAAACGTAAAATAGCGGGCAGTGTTCATTTCTTTTTTTATTGATTTACAGTATAAGTTGCCGGCCTCCTCTGTAGAGACCAAGGCAGTTGGTATTCGTAGGGGAAGAAGAAAACATGATATCAGTACAATGTGTAAGACAAAAACGACCTCTATAAAGAAACAATAATCAATTAGTTGCAAAATTATGAACTATTCTTAAACCACCATTCAGAAGGAAGTAGTCGTACGAAAAAAAAACAAGAATGAACTAAATCTGGGCACGACTTGATTAGACAGATAACAGGATAAGTAAATCTAACAATGCCCCCCTGCGTGTAATTGCCAATAACGAACTTCACGTGTACAGCATGACAAAGCAGGCACAAGGAAAAGATATGATCAGTGCTCGAGAACGTCGAGAACGGCGAAACGTTTGAAGATATGCGCCATCAAACTTGGCGTAAAAATGCACTGTTGTTCCGCTTACTTTTTTTAGCAAAACGCTGTATATGAATTGAAGCACAAAAGTAAGTGGAAGGTGCATGTATTTTGTTCCACACTTAGGGAAATAATTTCTCGACTGGTGTACTGGTGTCATCCTAGAAATTCATTTCGAGTGGATACGTCTTGCAAGCTCACCGGTTACAATTCGTAAATTGCCATATGTGCCGTAAAGTAATTAACTAAGAAGTTAATTAGTAAGTTTTGTTAATTAATTGAATATGTGTTTCGATTTCTCGTGCGAGTAATGTCCACCTCTTCGAATAATCCAGATTATGCTATCTGCCACAGTTCATTCTTAAAAATTACATAAAACTTAAAAATGATCACCCCGTACGTACGTTAGAGTGAATTGGCCTGTTTTCTGCATTCACTACAGTAAACTTACCTATTCTCAATGATTTATCGTTATTACAAAACAAAAATACTTTTCAAGTGACCAAGCCTAACAGTCAACTGAGTACATAAGGCTATGTCACAGAAGCGCCAACAACAAAAGAAATAATCGAAGCTATCGAGTCGATCATTTTCCAAATATGCTTTGCATACAAGCCTTTCTTCTTTCGCTTCGGTTACCGCAGAGAAAACGATGCGACAAGATTGCAATTGTGTATGAACACGTATGCTTTCGGTTTGTATAAATCTACGTGTTCACCGAATATACTGACAAGGAACTGCCACCTCTAAATTCCTTCTCTCGCTCTCTCTTTCAAGCGGCCGAGCAGGCCATCTTTATGCGAAGCGCACGTGCCGCTTTCCTGGCCACCAGTTCAGCTAGTCCCGGGAGTGTGAAAAACATGTTTACCCGTATCACAGAATATGCTGGGGTAATCAGCTAACGTAGGTATTGTTTATGCTTACGCTAAAGCGCACGCGGCAATGGTGGCAGCATTGAAACCACGCCTTTCGTAGGTTGTAGAGAAACTCCATTCTCTCGATGGCTAAACTTCAGACGAGTTGCCACGAGAAACATATCGTTTCCGCAGATACTGCTCTGGGGGGACTCTGTCCCGAACGGAGAGCCAGGCGGCTGCCGCGTGTGCGCAGTCAGTTGACTCAGCATCCGGTTGAAAGCTGATACGGCAAGATATAGTCAGACAGCGGCATGTGGGAGCAAACAGAGCAAGTTGATTTCCTCGCTAAGTCCGTGCTTGCTCGGTGAATGATATATTCGTCGACGCGCTTAACGTATTGCTGTTTCTTAGGGTGTACTTTTCACGAACCTCTGGGCTCGGGGGTCTGAGACGAGAGTGAAGCCCTCGCAAATCTGTAGCAATGGCATGGAACTATATACAGAGAAAAATGGAATGTTGGAACGCCTGTAAGTTGACCCGGACTGCGCCTGGCTGGTTTCTTAGCCGTGGCGGGGGTAGAATATGCTTCAAACAGCAGTGCAGTTAGTCTTACTGTTGAAAAAAATAATTGAGGGAGTTATACAGCTGTAATAATTCCTATTTCAAGATAACATAATTAGTGGTAATTGCAGCTCACTTTTATTATATGATGTCGAATTATTTTATGTCTATGGGCCAAGGAGATTCTTTTGGGTACCCGTGCGCTGAAAGGTACTCCCGCGCGCATGTACTCTGCCGTTATGGCAAACATGTTTCTAAATGTGCTGCTTTAGATTATGCAAATGAGCCCAATATCCTTGTCATACTAAATGTCACTCAGAGAGTTTACAGGTCAGCACTACATATTACGCAGTTCCTTCTGGCCACTGTCCTGCCTCCCAGTAGATATCAGTGCAATAACGCATACCGCTACCGTAAAATGCTGCCGTACGACGAGGCATATCAACTACCTGTGTGTACATACTAGCGCGACGTGGAAACAAATACGTACCATAACAATTTTCTGTTTTTTTCAAGAATTTCAGTGCACCTGAATAAATCATGGACATATTTGTCCCCAGCACAGGGTAGCGAGCCAGTACCTACACTGGCTAACCTCCCTGTCTTTCCTTCCCTTTGTCCCCCTCTCTATATTTCTCTGCTTCCCCTCACGTATCTTAACTGCATGCGCGTTGGCTTGGTGCCATTGTAGAACGTATAACGCTCGCGACACTCGGCCACGTGTACCTAATCGTGATACGCACTTTCTATATTCGTCTTCGCTGAAGCGCCTGTCAGCGTGCTCTTCCACTCAATCAGGCACGTCAGCACATGTCTTTCATGTGCAATTACATAATTATGGGCACCTTGACGCAAATATGTCCATGACGTATTCAGGTGCACTGAAATTCTTAAAAAAAGCAGGAAAATTGTTATTTCAGGGACCCTTTATCGTGCAACGAAACTTCGGTACTCGGGCATCTTTTCATACGTTCCGGGGTTCAGGCCACCGCTATCGGGAATCAAGCCAGCCACCCCATGCTCCGCGGCACAACTTGGCACAACTGCGGGTGTCACATGTTTATGCAGAACGCTGTCACCACTAAAGCCACTGCGGTGCGTGTTGTTGCAATACGAGAACCGCTGTCCCGCCGAACAGCTGCTGCTCGGTACAGACCAAACTTCCGTGCATTTTGATAACGGGCAGCACCTAGGCAAAGCTGTGTAAGCACGCGCCTGATAAACCATTTCCTCTCTCTTTTAGGCCGTTCCTTCGAACGTGCGGGCGTGCGAAAGCGTGCAATGAACCATTTCTGCCATGCAGCGCACAGCGTTCGCGCGCTTAAAGCCCCTCTATCTTTCATAAGAAGCGAAAGGTTTTGATCTAGCCGCCGCGCCTTGCGATAGGCGGGTTGGCGACACATGAACATTTTCGCCTTCGCGCCCCGCCCAAAGGGCCCAGCAGCGGTCACTGCGCCGGGGGAATGTACGAATGTCTTTGTTTTCGAGCGTGGAGTTTGACGATTTTGGTACTTCACGCGTCTCTGTTGCATTGTTGTTGCAAACTAGAAAAGCCTATGTATCTGATGGTTGAGTGGACGCAGTAATTATGCGTTTGAATTCAACGTTTGCAGCGCGGCGTGCTAGTATGCCGGGCTGCTGTGCCTTCAGTTGCCGCAACAACAACGGGGCGCAAGGCCCCAAACCAACGTGTTGGTTTGAAGCATTCTGAAGGTGATGGTTTGAGACCTGGTGAGCTTATTGTTTTGATGATCGAAATATAATCTCACTATCAGGGAGGGAGCAGTCTACCTGACTGGAGCAGTATTTTTTTATTTGCGCACCACCTATCGCCTCGTTTTGGTACTCTCCATGGCTTTAATTCCCGGTAGAAAACAGAGTGACAGAGTAAAGAAAACAAACAAAAAAACTTCGCAGAAAAAGCTTTAGCTACCATACTTGGGCTATCCAAATCACAATCTGAGTTGAAGCAAAGGAGGTTAAAGAAAAAGCTTTTCTTTAACCTCCTTGGTTTAAGCCAGTCGAAATATGGCGTCTATGACATCACATCCCACCACTCTATTACCTTCGCAAATGCTTTTGGTATATATGCCATAAAAAATGGCTTCGTGTAGGTGGGTAAAGCTGCACTTTCTTTAAACCAGGTAAAGGATAAGGCAACTTCCCACACTACCTACACTCGTGCAGCCGGTGCAGGTAAAAAGAATAGCCCAAACTTGGCAAAAGCATGGCCTTCGAGATTGCCTTTTGTTGCCCCAGATAGAACCGTCGCTGGGGTGTGAAAAATTTAATCTCTAAGGCCATGCTTTTATGTACTGCAAGCGCCGAAATTGGTAGGTGATACCCAAACGCGAGGACCAGGAGTGGGCGGTCCGGCGGGCCAGGGCCATTGCCGAGGATCTCGGAAGATTTTTCTCCGGCGATGGACCCCTGGCAGCCTAGCCCCGGGCACTAACAGCCATAACCGTAGGACAAATAAAGTTTATTCCTATTCTCCCAAAAAACAGCGGCTATGGCGAGTTCCGGCTCACCCGATGGCTTCTGGCGTTTGCAAGGCACAAAAGCATTGCCGTCGGGTTTAACTTCCGTTATTCTAAGGGAGCTCTTGTTAGCGGTGAGATTTGAGTCAGAAACACATGGCATGTTTTGGACACCAACCGTCGGTGACTATAACGCTTTTCGTATTTGGAGCCTGTAGTGCACAAAAAGCATGGCCTTCCAGATGGTTACACCAAGGTAGCCATCGCCCAGTCTTGCAATTCAGGGTGGCTCTAGAAGGGGGAAAAAAGGAAAGGGGGTGGGGGAGTGCCGCCCCGCCCCCTTAGAAATTTTAGACCCCCTCTCATTACAAGTATTCTGTGCCTTCCCCTCGTTGCCGAAAGCTGGGTCCTTCAAGGGGGCAGGGTTCCTCTGGTGCGGTTTTGTCTATCACGTTTTTCGGCGCCTGCGGTCACTTCTGGAGTCTGCTGTACGAACAAGCATGGCGCCTGAGCAAGGAAAAAACGAAACCTTCGAAACTGTCAGCCCTAGGGAGCCGTCGCTGACTTGAATGAAGGAAGTTTATTTCCTTCCTCCACGGTCGCTGGGGGTTGCGATGCGGGCACGACCTGCAATGACCTGAGCTTTTTTTCCATTTAAAGGTCCCTGAAGAGAAAGCTTTAGCTCGGGCCCAACTCCGACAGGGCCTATTCAAGTACATGTAAAACGCAGAAACGCTTTTCTGAGATAACCCCTGGACCGATTTTAATTAAATTTGTTGCATTTGAGAGAGAAAGTGAAATCCTAGTGAGCGTTGGAAACAGAATTTCGATTTAGGGCCTGATATTTATTTTTCAAAAATTCGAAACTTCGAAAAAAATAGAAGCACGAACTTTACAAATTAGTAGCGCTGCATCAAGAACAGCTATTGGGATTCTGTAAGCGGCATCCATTAGATTATTCAAAGCGGACAAATTCGATATGTCAATTAATATCTTACGTGAATTCTGTTACGTTGTGTACAAGGGTTCTGCAAAAGCTGCATTTCCATATTGTTAAATTTTTCGAGTTGATGTGTAATATAACAATTTTGTCCGCCTTATATGCACTATTACATGCAATGCACAGAATTGATATCTTTCGTTGCTGAGTTGTAAACTTGATAATTTTGTTTTCTGAAAATTTGCGACTTTTGCCAATTTTTAATAAAAAACTGACTACCTAAATCGAAAATTCGGAACCAATAGTCACCAGATTTTCAGTTTTTCTTTTAATAAAACAAACCTCCTCAAATTTGGTGTAGTGGTTGCCGAGAGAAACATTCTCCTTTTACATACATTATGATAGGAGCACCCGAGCTAAAGCTTCCTCCTAAAAAGGTCGTGGTGGTTTCCAGGCACGTCAATCTCCTTGATCTTCACTCCAGCTCCGATTCCGGCCTCTGGAACCACCCAGTGCACCCTCGCCAGTCGACGCAGCACACCACGACGCAGCACCTTGAACACTACACGCTTTCGCTCGACCGCGCGGCACGCCACCGTGGGGATCTCGGCCGCGTACTCCTCCGTCGGCCAGTTCGCCGACCTTGGTTATAAAGCTGAAGCCCCTACTGCTTCGCATCCTCATCACAGCACAGTGTCAGCACGTAGAGAGCCGTTTGGGTGTTCAGTTTGAACAGAACGTCTTTCGGCAGTGATGAAGCACTTGTCACAGCAGGTTCGGGGCCTGCTGTGACAGGGTCGCTGGTCACCCCCGAGGGGTCGCTGGTCATCCACCGAGGGGCTCGTTGTCACGGTAGACACGTCCGACGAAGTGAACGTCGTCACGACGCGGTGGCGTGCCTGGGACGCTTGTCTCTAGTGGGAAAGTTCTCATGCAACACGATCACATCGTCGTCGTGTTCGTCGTCGTTGCCAATTCCCGGCGCTGTCGATGGAAAAGATTCTGTCTCGCTCGCAGTCCACCTCGCTCGACAAAGAAATGACCGCTGTCTCTGGCTCGCAGTCCACCGCGCTAGACAAAGAAATGAACGAAGGGCAAGGTTGCGCTTCGCGCTCAGCTTCCAGCTCCAACAAAGCGGAGGCGGTTGGAGCATCGGTTTCCCGATTTCGGTTCGCCTGGCGACTAATGCAGGTCATGTCGGTGCCGGGAAACGAAGATTGCAGCCCCTGAATAACCGCGGCTGTGGCGTCTTTCGGCGGACAGACGAATGGGGCCTGCGGGTCAGTCGGCACGGCATTTCTGTCAAAACTTCTAGAGGGTCCAGCTGCTGTGTCAGGACCTTTATCGAAACCGTGTTCCTCTTTGTTGTCGTCGTAAACTCTGGTTGAAGAGAACGCGACTCCGTCGACCGCGTAAGCTTGCATTGCCTCTGAGGTAATTCGACTGTTGTCAAGTAGCTGCGTCAAGACCAGTGTTGATAACTTTCTGTGTATTCTCTTCATGAATCTTGGGGGAAAGAGAACACGGCTTCTCGAATCGTGCGGGCTTGCTTTGTGTCGGAGGGATTCTTATGGATCCCAGACGAAGGTTGAGTAGGACTGTCGGTATCGAGACTTTGAAAGCATGTAGGCGGGACAGGATCGTGATCTTATGCATCGTCGACATCGCTAGCAGCAGACTGCACATGCACATGCTCGTCATACAGCTTTGGTGTCTGGAGACGTATAAGTCTTAGCATGTTTGCAATAGCAGCTTCCGCATAGTCCAAAGTTCTCGTTTCTTTATCGGGCTGGTGTTTATTTCCTTCGTATGGACGAGAGTTAGTCGGGGCGTCAACCCTTGTGGCCAGTGCCAGGGAAGCCTCCGCGTTCTGCGTGCATAGCGAATTGTCGCTCTTGTGACTGGTGCGGACTAGCGTCGATTGTTGTGCTGCGCCACAACCAAGTTGATTTCCGTGACCTGCAGGTACCCTTCTGTTATGACTCGTAAAAGGTTGGCACCTGTCACCGCTGGAAGTCTGCAAGAACGCATTATCTCTATCGAGCTCGTTTGGTTCCTTCGAAGCAGGCTTGCCTTCGCCCTTCCAGTGTTTGTCCTGGAAGGTTCGCTTAGGGAAAGCGCATGGGTCAACGCCTGAGGGAAATATGACTTTGGATCTGACCCTCACTTCTTCCTTAGACCCGGTATCGGTAGCCTTCCTTTTAGAACCTTGTTTATTTTCCGTCTTCGTCTCAGCAGTAGCTGACCTGAGCATTTTGGACAACTTGCCCTCAGCGTTGCTCTCGGATGAGCCGGGACGCTTTGTTCGGAAGTTCGTCTTTGTCTCTTCGCTGTATGCGCCTCGAAAGCTGCGTCTGAAGCCGTGTGACGCGTTCGTGCCTCTTTTTACCCCGTCTGCAGCAACACCGCTGGCAGTGCTCGGTCTGTCTCTCGACTTGCATGGACCACAAGGCCCTGCTTCTGCACGGCGTTGTCCGTCCCGTTTGCCGCCACGTTCACGACATTCGTCGTCAGCAGACCTAAACGAGTCATGACGAGTCGTCTCGTGCTGCCCGCTCTCCATCTCGTCTCCAAACATCACTTCATTCGGCAGAAACGAAGTCTCATAGTGAGCCCGGTCTGCAGTGGCGGAGCCGTCGCCCTGTTGATCCAGCCGGTGGCGTTCTTGTCTGTCTTGCGCGTCCGCCGAAATGCCGCCGCTGCTGCGTGGTGACTGGTGTGGTACGTACGGGGTGCTGCTGCCCCCTTGCTGGTTGTGTATCCAGTCGCCCTGAAGGCGAGGAAGAGGTCGGTTAAGGAAGCCGCCCCGGCCGCCGCGTCCTCCTCCGAAGAGAAACGGTGTCTCCGCAGGAGTTCCACGCCTGGGGAATGACCTCCACTGCATCGGATGACCGCGAACGGTCCACGGTGGCGGCGGTGTACACTGCAGCAGCGGCGGCCGCTGCCAAGGGCTGAAGCACGGACTCAAGCCGCCGCCTCCGCGGAGGGACGCGTTGCCTCCGTCGACTCCACGCGGTCGAAACGGTCGCCTCCAGTCGCGGTATGGCACAGGTGGCCGGGGGAGGCTTCCGTAATTGCCGAACAGAGAGTAGTTGGGTTCGCAGGAAGTCCCAACGGCGCCGGCGTCGTCATTTAGAGAAGCGCAGTGGCTTCTTCCGTAGGCGCTGTACTCGTAACCATGGCGCTCGCGATGGTCCGCGTCATGGGCTTCACAGTATCGAGGCGCCTCCGCCGGTTCCAAGAATGCCGGTGCTTGCAAACAGCCGTCGCCAAAGGTCTGTTGGTCGTGGCTATCGGACAACAACCATATCTCCGGGTCTAGGCGGTTGGTCGGGGTGAGGAAGCTCGGTCTTGCCTCGCTGTTGGCCATGGCGTCTTTATGAGACGCGTTCGAATGGTCTTTTGCGTCTCCTTGCGGGCACGCGACCCGGCGCCTCAGACGATAATGATGATGGTCCTCTTTTATGGCTCGTGCCCACAAAGATTTTCGTTCTTAACCCAACTTCGTCTTTCACGGAGATAAGTAGTAGTACTTATACAAGAGTTGCCGGGGCGGCGTATATTGAAAATGTATAGAAGGCGTGTGCCTTAGCAACCGCGGTTGAACGCGATTGGCTGAAACGCCACCGGTGACGCTCTGATGTCAAGCTAGGAGTATTATTGCCTTTGCGTGTCGTCCACGATAGGTTAGGTTAGGTTAAGTTAACGTAAAATGCGACAGGTGGTGCGTTGTACTCTCACAGTGGTTGCAAAGGCCGTCGAGCGTCACCGGCGGCGTTTCAGCCAATCGTGTTCAACCGCGGTTGCTAAGGCACGTTGCCTTCTAGGTTTCAATATATGCTGCCGGACGTGTTGTTGCGTCTTAGTTTTATTGCGACAGCAATTTTATTGCGACGCAAGTAGTGCATTTGCGCTGTCGATGTTGGCGTTGGCGTCGTCATGCTATCCACGACGTATGCGGGACCCGAACGTGGTGAATTAGCATGCCTCCAGAAAGTCGAAGTGCGTTTGGCTCTAAATGACAAGACGACGCACCGTCCCGCGCCACGCAATCGGCTCTGTCGGATCCGCGACAGCATTTCTGGCTTCCAGTGTTGTCATGAGTGTTCTGCGCACACACTATAGTGTTCCTGCTGAGCAGCTCTGGCATACCACGCCGTGGGGAAGTTAAACTTGTGTACCCTTTCTGTGGACGCTGATAAATGGCGACGGCTTTCCTACGGTCTGATCTCGTACACCTTGGCGCGACACCTGCAACGCCGCTGGTACTAGCCATTCTATCGCTGACAGAGTGCGCTATTTGCCCAGAGATCTTTGGCGCCCGGTCGCGTGTGACATTAGTGGGGGTACTGAGATGCCACGCCGCGCGTGCACTCGCTACGTTAAGCGACGCTGTCAGCCTACCTATTATGCTCGAATGTTACAGCAAAGGTGTATAGCCCTACCTTCCAATGGGTCTTTCATGTCCGTAGGCAAAACCTCGGGAGGGGCGCGTGCCGGGTGCCCGCCGGGTTCCTTGCAGCACGAGCAGATGGCGCTCGCTACCGCGGCAGCGTAGAGTTACTGTATATGCTCCCTACGGGACCTTTGGTAGCATATACAGTAACTCTACGGCAGCGACGGCGACAGCCGTGCGGGGGAAACATTTCGCGCATGGGTGTAGCCAGAGGGTGGGGGGGGGGTTCAACGAGCCCCCCCCCCCCCCCCCCCCCCCGGATTTTTTTGCGCACCCCCCGCCCCCCACTTAAGGCCTGTACACACTCGAGCCGCCCATCGCTACAAGCCGCACCGTACGCGGGCGGTTCAGTGGCGGCGGGCAGTCGGCGGAACCATGCACGGAATTTGATGGGTGCGACTGTTTTCGCAACAAATCCGTAGCAGGAGCGGGGCCTCGCCTCGATGACGTATCACCCTTTTCTTTTTTCCACGAAGACGACGACGCTGGAACGCAATCATGTGGTTGGCATGAATGCGTGCTCCGGAGGCAGTGGCTGTATGGCATAGTGGTTACGACGCTCGCTTGGGGACCACGGGTTTGAATCCCGCCTCGGAAAGAAGTTTATTTTCTTTCGTGGTATCACCATTTTCTTCTTTGTTTTTCCTCTCTGTTTGGCAGTCGGTAGACTCGATGACCACGAGAAGGCGCGTGTGAAACGGCGGCGTTGATGAGAAGCGCTTCCCGTGGGCAGCGCGCGTGCGAAGGGACACACCTGTAGCGCTGCACTGCCGATCCGGGCAGCATTACATGTGTAGCGTGCGTTGGAAAATGTGGCCCGACTATTACTAACTGAATGAACAAGCGTGGTGTGAGTGCGCACAAACATGAATAGATCACACTGAATGACTGCAGACGACTGTCAAAACGCTGGCAGCAAGCCCATACGCTGCAGCGGGCGAAGGTACGTGCGGCCTATCGCTTCAACAGAAACTGAGCGGCGAATGCACAGTGCATAAAGGTCAGAACCGTGTGGAGATAAGAGACGGTGCGGCGAGCGACGAGCGCGGTTGTTGGCAGCGTAGAAGTGCGCCCCCCCCCCCCCCCCCCCCCCCGCTCCCTCCGGCGCTGGCTTCCCGCTTCGTTGCTTGCGCGTGGGAGATTGAGTGCGTTCGCTCTCCGTGATAGCGCGCGTCCCCGCACGCTTCCGCTCGGGCATACGGCGCGCGGTGAAAATTTTATCTATACGGAACCTCATGGCGACGGCGACGGCGACGACGACGGCAGAAATCCGGTTGAAGTGTCCATATAATTGCTATCGCAATAAAAAAAGAAAATGGTCATACGTCATCGAGGCGAGGCCCCGCCCCTGCACGGATTTGTTGTGGGGCGACATGCTACTCCGGTTGGATCTGCGTATGTCGCGGCTGCGCTCGGTCGCGCGGCCGTATCTTGAGAGCGATCTGCGTTGGGGCACAGTCTAGGTGCGTTGGCGGCTCGTAGCTTTGTGCGTGCTGTGTGTTCTCGACGCTCAGTTTGCGTTGAAGCGAAAGATCTCAGGAAGGTCGCTCGCTGCTGCCGCCGCGTTTCCTCACGCCAGCGTTTTGACTGCAAGTGTCCGCGGTCTTCGAGTGTGATGTGCTGATGTTTGGTGTGCGCGCTAGCACCGTGCTTGTTAATTTAGTTAGCAAGCGAATGTTTAGAAGTTGATACGACCGACAAAAGTTCTATCCTTATTTCGTATGGCTCTCTGCTAATTTACTATCGCAATTGATGCTTCGACTTTCAGGCGAAACTGCGCATTTTTATGCCATCCACTCAGTGGGCGAATATAGCGTCATCATCATCGCCATCGATCATCATTACTCGTAATTTTGACCACCGCCAATCCCGTGAGCTCGCTGCTCGAGCCACGAGCAAGGAGAACGCGCTCTCGATCTCGGCAAGGCTGGACGCTGAAGCCGCTGCTCTGCTCGATCATTTACTTGCCAGGGACGGCGACACGCCACATCGGCCTCCTTGACATCGTTCGTATACGACGTTCATCTGCTGCTTTGGTCAACCAACTGTGCTTGGTCAGCGCCGAGTCAGTGGGTATGCTGAGTGCTGGTTCACCACTTAGCCACGTCAGTACACCGATGAAGCGAGGCCGGCCAACCTGGTTGCCCTTCCGGCCAGCGGTCCTTGACAGCTTCATGCTGGGACATCTGGAAACTCCGCCTCTACTCGGAGTTTCACCTTGGACGCCTGGAACCTGTCACGAAACCCGTCGTGGAGCTGGCACGGTATCGTGTCGTAATCCGGGTGGTGGCCGTCCGTTGGGGCTACCACACGCGGACGGGCTGCCTGTACTCCGAGCTCCGTCTTGGACGCCAGGATCGCCCCTTCACGGGACCCGCCGTGGAGTTGACGCGGTATCGCGTCGTAATCCGGGTGGTGCTCGTCTGTTGTGGCTATACCAGACGCGGACTGGCTGCCTGTACTCCGAGCTCCATCTTAGACGCCAGGATCGCCCCTTCACGGGACCCGCCGTGGAGTTGACGCGGTATCGCGTCGTAATCCGGGTGGTGGCCGTCCGTTGGGGCTACCACACACGGACGAGCTGCCTGTACTCCGAGCTCCATCTTGGACGCCAGGATCGACCCCTCACGGGACCCGCCGTGGAGTTGACGCGGTATGGCGTCGTAATCCGGGTAGTGGCCGTCCGTTGGTTCTACCATACGCGGACGGGCTGCCTGTACTCGGAGCTCCATCTTGGACGCCAGGATCGGCTCCTCACGGGACCCGCCGTGGAGTTGACGCGGTATCGCGTCGTAATCCGGGTGGTGGCCGTCCGTTGGGGCTACCACACACGGACGAGCTGCCTGTACTCCGAGCTCCATCTTGGACGCCAGGATCGACCCCTCACGGGACCCGCCGGGGAGTTGACGCGGTATCGCGTGGTAATCCTGGTGGTGCCCGTCCATTGGGGCTACCACACGCGGACGGGCTGCCTGTACTCCGAGCTCCCTCTTGGACGCCAGGATCGGCCCCTCACGGGACCCGCCGTGGAGTTGACGCGGCATCGCGTCGTAATCCGGGTGGTGGCCGTCCGTTGGGGCTACCACACGCGGACGGGCTGCCTGTACTCCGAGCTCCATCTTGGACGCCAGGTACGGCCCCTCATGGAACCCGCCTTTACACGGAGCTCGACCTCGGGCTGCACGAGCGGGCGCTCACAGAACCCGTCGTGGAGTTGGCACGGGTACGTGTCATCCGAGTGGTGTCCATGCAGAGGTGCTCGGTATCATTGCGATTCTGCGTATGCCATCCAATCTGGGGACGCGTATTACCTGCCGTTCATGTGCTTGTCCCGGCCACCCACCTGTGCCTGGGGATCTCCGGCGAAATGGGCAGCGTGAGCTGCGTCGCCCTGGTCACTGTAGATTGCCAGATGCTGGTTCGGTGCGTTGCTTGGATAGGAGACGTCCCTACTCGGATTAAGAGAGACCTGCCAACTCGGTGCCCTTGGACAGTGTGCAGCTGCTCTGCCTTGACATTGGCCATGACTCTGGCATGGCCCGCTGAAGATACTCTTCAGTTTATTAAGCGGATACTTTTTCGATAAAATAAATGCCAATGATCGCCATGCTTCTTTCTCCCTTGTTTGTGCTATGGCCGGCTGGTAGTCCCAACCGGCCATACCACAAATATTTTTCTTTTTTGGCGCGATGACATTCGCCTTCATCGTTATTGATATAGACGACCGCTGACGCGCACTTAGCGCAAGAATAAGAAACGCTATAGAGCGCCTGCTTTGCGAAGCCGCGTCTCACGGAACGGAACCACAGCTCACGGAACCATCGGCACCATGGCTGGCCTGTATACACTGGCCGCGACGGCTTTCTTTCAGTCAGCCTCCACAATTACTATTTTAATCGTGTTATATTCAGAGGTAAAGAAGGGTCGGCAGCTTGCTTTGCACTGCTCCAAACATGTTGCCCGGATTTAGAGTCCGCTGCGTCGGGCGCTATTCACGACAAATATTGCGAAAGTGAAATCATCCTCGAAGGTGATCATCCGGAAATGGGGGCCTATAGGTTTACTCGTAGCGAGGGCGGCGCACAGCCATGTGAACTCGGTCCCCCAGCCAGGAATGTGTTCTCATGCGCTCGTGCAGAGGTGCCATTTCATCGTTCATGGCCGTTGTACTAACTCGACGCTGGGTTCATGGTTCGATCTCTGGTGTGAATATACACCTTCAACAGCTCCCTGTTTGCCTTTTCGTCAATGTCGTCGAAAGTGGAGTGGGGAGCAAGAGAAGGAGGTCAGTGGTCCCTTTTATTGTCCGGTTGATGATCCTGGCCGGCCATTGCAGCAGTGAGCAAGCAACTGTTGCCATATGTTCCCCATTTTCAGCTCACGCAGCAAGCATAATTTGACGTGGCTGCTCTACGTTGCCAACGGACAAAGCGCCTTGTATATACTATCGTACCTATCGCGTATTTCTGATCCATATAATGCTACAGTGCGCAATACGATGTCAGGCTTCACTACGGATTGCGAAGCAAAGCAGCAGAGGAAGCTGCCTATGTACTTGTTCCGCTCAGTAGCGCACCCAGGATCTCTGCCAGGGGGGGGGGTTGACAGTTTGCCAATACCATCTAAACAGCACTAATTTCGTATTCTTCACGGGAAATTGTCAAAAAATGCGCTTTTTGCGAGTGTGCAGACGATTGCGCATCTTACATCTTAATTGCAGTACTCAAATGCGTAAGGAAAGAAAGGGGTTAAACAAAAGGGGGGGTTAAGTCGGCCTCAGGGGGGGGGGGGTTCCAACCCCCGAATCCCCCCCCCCCGTCGGTGCGCCACTGGTTCCGCTCGTAGGGCTGCGCGAAGTACGTGCTGCAGCAAAACTTTGCTGACTGTTAATTAGTGGGGACGTGCGACGCACAGTGGATAAGTTTACTTGTCGCGAGGACTCCATTATTAGGGCTGTTCATGACTACGACACCGTGCTGCGCAGTCGAAAAAAGTAGCCGTCTTGACCGCATTTGAATGACCGCACTACACCATGTCCGCTGGCAAGAAATATTGGACTTACTTTGATTAGCAAGAATGAATTTCCCATTGTGTTCCACATTTTAAGACGCATCCACTTCACTCACGATAAATGTCGTATATTCGCCTACCAAAAATAGCAAACAAAGAAAAAGGGTGTCGATCGGGGTTAACAGTTGTAATGATGGTGTCTCGGACGCAATTTATACACAAGGGTGGAAGCTTAGACGACGGGCTTGCTTACATTTTATTGTGATAGCAATTTTATGGACACTCCAGGTGCATTTCTGCCGCCGCCGTGAGTTTCGGTATAAAGTTCAAGAGCGATAAAATCGTCTCCGTGCGTCGTATGCTGTATGCGCGAGTGAAAGCGCGTGACGGTGATCCGGCGAGCGCGGCTCAATCTCGCGCACGCAAGGGAGGAAAGCGGGAAGGAAGCGCGCCGTGTTCCATTGAGCGCAACGCTTCGGGGGGAGGGTATGGAGGCGGGGGGGGGGGGGGGGCGTTCTACTCGGGACGGCCCGCTGTATCTTCCTGACTCCAGCGTTTTGACAGTCGGAGTTTCCGCGGTCATCCAGTGAGACGTCTTCAGGTTTGCTTGTGCTCGCGTGACACCATGCTTGTTAATTTAGTTAGTATGCCTATGTTTACATGTTTACGCGGCCGATAAAACTACTATCCTTACTTCGTATAGCTGTCCACTGTAATTTGCTATCGCAATGGATGCTTCACCTTTCGGTCGAAACTGCGACTTTTTTCTCTCATCCGG